>NC_134526.1:11960283-12260283 GCF_027942865.1 Odontesthes bonariensis | reverse complement strand
CCAAAGAGCTGCCACAGGACGCTCTCATCCGCCTCAGGGGACAGGTTGTACACAAAGATGCACCAGCCGGCTCCAGTCGGACCAGTAAGGTTGACCCCAGCCAGGCTGGTCATGCTGTCAATGGTGATGGGTGAGAATCTGGGGAAGAGAGTAGGAGAACTACCATGGGTGTCATTCTGAAGTTCGACATCACATTCAGTCTTTTATATTGTCACTTATAGCCATGTATCTGTGAGAAATTATGGCGTTTTCGGGGACCCCATCTTCATCCCCTCTGCTGTACAGTAGATAGATAAATATGTGTGGGCATCACAGTGGTTCCAAACTACCTGCTTTCATAGAAATCGAGACTGTGTGCCCTGAGACAAGACACCCACACAATCTGCATATTTTCTCTCTCTTTTTTTTCTGTTGACCAGAACCTCTGGAAGAATTAAACACATGAATCACAATGTTCAACAGAAATCACAGTATTGAACGAAACACAGAAACCTGGAGGGATGAAAAGCAAATTGGAATCAAATCATACAAAAACTGGAGCAAACAGAGGAGACGCAAACGGAATCTGGTATGTCCATGCTGGTGAAAAAAGGGGACATTAAAGCAACTGAAACCAATAATGTTAGTTCAGAAAAAAATACATATAGTACTTCTATTGAATAAAACAAAAAACAAAAAGGGTAAACAAAGCTATGCCAGAATACCCTGCTGTTAGAAAGCTGCATCAGTGCTTCTTGCAATTACTTATAGTATTTTGTTGTCTGAGCTGCTTCTGTAACATGGTTAAATGGGCTGTGGGCATTCAGGATTATGGCTATTAGGTCTGATTTCGAGATGAGGTCAGCATGTGGTATTCCGGGCACTTTGTTTGTGGTTTTATTTTGGCATGAATGCTTTTGAAAGTACACCTTTGGCATTTACCTCTTGACTCCGTAGCTGGCGTTTAGTAAATTGTCGAGTCTGCAACGCAAGAGGGAGAATGAAGGGGATGCAGAGGTTAGTTATGAGATCTACAAGGAGGGGGCCTTTCATGTTAATATGTAGCTCCTTCACCAGCTGGCCTCCAGGGGGCATCCTCCTCTTTAATGCATTTCCAAACCATCCAGCCACAAACTGATGATGTTTCAAATTGTCTTTCTGACATTTATTGTTTATTGTGCGTTCTTTGTAAGAGCCAATGTAGATTTCCATTTATTGGCTTAAATGTAATATGAACAAAGGTAGTTTTACCATTACTGATTAAAAAAAAAAGAAATTTCTATATAAAATAATTGAGCCATCCAACCTTGCCTTGTTACTGAGATTCAGTGAAAAATATTTAATAATGGAGGACTTTGACTTCCATAGCTTTATATCCTCATTTCTAATCAACCTTGTAAATGAGGTTAACATTTGGCATTTTCAGTGCTTGTGATGTCTATAAAGCCTATGAAGTATAGGGAGTAACCAAAATGGATTAAACTTCTCTTTATTATTGTACTCGGAAAAATCTAGTTTCTTACATTGTGTTTGAGCTGTTATTTGGATCTGGTCCCTTTCCAAGTGAAGGGATCACACTGCAGTTTAAAAGAAAGTCAGAGAAAAAGAGTGAGAAGGAGGGACAATACCATATTGCCATTTCCTTCCTTAGCATGAAATAATAACTACTTAGATGAACAGTTTTTTGATAATAAATATTATAGACAAATGTTTGTTTGTAAAACGTTTTAGACCTCACAATTTTTCATATTATGTATGCAGACCACATTTGCTGTTTAAAGAAGTGCAACTTCATCTGGTGGATTGAATGTAGCCACAAAAAATATTCATTCTGAGCTATTCTGTGATGCAGTCAAGCAATAATGATAGTAAATAAATATTTGGAAACTAACTTCTACTGATACAGCAATTATACCTTTTTACAACAATGTAATGATGACACACTTAACAGTTGTTAGTTAAGATGACACTGACTTTGAATAAGCTCAACAACAGAGCAGGACTACCTGTAAATTGGTCCTGAAACAATCTCATTTTTACAAACTATCTACTGGTTAGAGAGGGACTCAGAGGTGGGTTGATGGGGGGGTTGGTAAAGGTTAGTACCTGAAACGCTGAGTCTGGTGGTGCAGGGGCCCTGTGTAGCGGCGCGCAGCAGTTTGGTACAGCTGAGTCAGTAAGGCCTGGCCTGTCTTCTGGCTCGGGTTGTTGGCGAACTTGACAGTTATGGGCTCAGCAGCACCCAAAGGCTTCTGTCCATTCAGTCCTTTGATGGCCTCTTCTGCTTCATTTCGCTTGTCAAACCGGATGAAGCCCACTCCTCGTGATATGCCTGCTCCGAATAAGAAAACAGACCAATGTGACTACCTTGGCATCACAGACCACTTCTCTTTGTACGTCTGATTGGCCCAGTGAGAGGTCGATGATGTCATGATGATATTTTGAGTGGCAGAGTCTGATATGGAATAAGGCTGTACCTGTGACTTGGTCCACAAGGATGCGGGATGTGATGATGCGCCCATATTGGGAAAACAGCTGTTCCATGTCTTTCTGGCTCATGGTTTTGGGGAGTCCGCTCACGTAAAGGTTGGCATCACGAATGGAAGCTGAGCTTGGCCGAGCATATGATACCTAAAAAACAGAAATGAAATAATCTTTGAAACGTGTTTGCGTGTTGCAGATCTTGGATCACAGAAAGAAAATTTACTCATTTGAATAGCAGTTTTAAATTTGACTGTTTTCTCCTCATCTCAACTGACTTAGTTGCCAGTTTGGTATTTGTGGACTTAAACAATGTTTTTAATCCTTCGCTCAGGCACAATAAAAACATCACAGACACATTATGACGCCTGTCACAGTCACCTGTACTAAATCTAATCGGTGGTGAACAAGCTCATGGGTTAGCTGTGTTCTGCACTGACAAAGATTTGCCCAAGCTAATATTTTTTTACTAATTCCCCAGTGACTTAATTAGTGCAGCATCATTTTTGATGCGTCTGTGTTTATATCCCTTCTTATTTTACTGTCGGTCTACTTTCAGCCCTATTTTTATCCATTACGGCAAAACAGTATCTAAGTGATTGTAAAAGCGATAGACCTATTATTGTTCTTCTTTTTATTGGAGAGCATAAACACTTCTGTCACAGATAGTCCAGTTCAGTGCATTGTTAAGAGTGGTGTGTTTGTGTGTGATGGAGAGACAGAGTGAGTGTTGTCTAAGATAGGCAGAGCTGCTCTCCCTGTCCTGCCTCTTTTCTTTGTCTCTATTCTCTGGGGGAGAACAGCTCCACTGGCAAACAGCGAACAATATAAGTGTATCACAAGACTTACAGGATTCTTGACAACTTGTAAACATACTGTTCATATACAAATTGCTTTACGTTCGATCAAGGTGCTATGAATAAAAATGTTTTTTTGAGGGGAGGGGGGGCACAAAAAGCTAGGATCCCATTGATGTGTATTGTATGTATTACCAATCTGATGACTACATGTGTTCTGATTTCATCCATCAGTACTAAACAGCGGTGTCTATTGTGCACACAAGATGACTGTATGAGCAGGAGGGTTGTGTGGTGAAGTGATTAGGGTGTTCTGGACAATTCAGGGGGGAGCTGCTGTGTTCGGGGAGCAGAGGCTGCCCTATAATTAACCCTCTCCCTGTCGCTCCCACAGTACAGATGGTGCCTGAAGCCCATATGGCCTCTAATCCTGTCATTGGCATTCTGCTCTTTGAGCTACCCCCTACCCCTCTATTGCTGGCCCCTCCCTCACACCTCACTTCTTTCTTTGAAGCTTCCTGCGAAATCAGGATTAGATTATAGTATTATCCAAAGGAACTGTTTTTCAGATTTGAGAATAACTTACAAAGTGTAGTAATTGTCTGTGATCATTATTTTGACTACAAGGTTTTACCAGTATATGAATAATTTATTGTAATATAAAACGTATGCATATTGTCAATATTGTGTATATTTTTCTGTATCTCACCAAAACAGTAGTCAAATCCGTTAATGAACTTTAAGCCCATTGTTTGATGTCAGAATTAACATCCCTTTCCATTGACATCTGCTCGAAGATCACCTGCTCCACTTTCTTAGAGATTTGATTTTTCAATCCTGCAGTTTGTCTCTATCTTTGATCTACTGTGACCAGGTTGGGTGGGTGGAAGGAATTAGAGTTTAATAATATGCCCCCTTTTCTGCATCATCTGATTTTGGGACAAAGAACCCCCCTAATTAGCCTAGATTGGAGGCAGATGGGCTAACCTGCACTGACCCTTGTGCACCACAGTCAGGCTACCTAATTACATTTCCATCACAATAACCTCTGCATGCTGTCCGCCCCTTGCTTTCTGACCTCCACTCTCTCCTTCTCTTTTCACCCTTTCTCTTACCTCCTTTGTTCTAGCCACCGCTCCCTTCTGCCACCGCCTCCCCATTTTGCTCCCCTCCCTGTGTCACGTCTGTTGCTACGCCTTTCAACAACCCCCTTGACAAAATCTCCACTTCCTCTCTTTTTGTCTAGCCTGCTGTCAAGAATCAAAAATGAATTTGAAGTGATTTTATTTTTTGATAAAAGAGGTTTGCTTACCTTGATTGTTTTAGTCTGCAATTTGAGACCGTTTAGTGTGTTGATGGCCTTGTCGGCATCATTTGGATCCACATAGTTTACAAAGCCATACCCCAAACTCTGACCTGCAGACAAAGATGGAGATTATCACAACCAGTTGGAGTCATTGTTATTAGTTTTTTAACTTATTGTTAAGCATAGACAAAGCGTCATACCTGTTATCTTGTCTCTGACCAGCTTGCAGGACTCTATTTCTCCAATGCTACCAAACAAACTTTTGAATTCTTCCTGGGTCATGTTCTGAGGCAGATAGTTGACGATCAAGTTGGTTTTGCTGTCGTCTGTGGAGCCATTTGTACTAATGACTGGGCCATTAGGCAGACTGGTTCCACTTGGACCGTTGGACACCTGGGTTTCCATGGTGCTGATTATCTGCTGAGGAAGAGAGGGGAGTTAGATTCATAATTCCCAGGAAGAAACAGTGAAATACAGTGGTGATGTACAGAGGTATAGATAGGCCTAAAATATGTTATTTAGCATAGTATAATACATACGCTATTCACATAGCCACATACATAGATTGGCCACTTTGTCACTATCAGAAGGCAGTTCAGGACTCTGCATTGCTAAAATGGAGATGGATACATGGTCTGATTTTATCATCTCCCCTCCCCCCTTTGCCCCATCTTTCCTCCTCCCCTGCTCCCTGCCTCTGGTCCTGCAGATGTCACAGTCCCTTTTCCTTATTCCCCTTCCTCCCCCAACTCTCTTCCAGGGTCAAACTCCATTACATCATTATACTGAAACGAATAATAATAGTGATAGTGGTTGTAAGGCTGGGGGAGTTGTTGAATGGATTTAGTTCTTCAACAAATAAATCATATTATGCTTTAGTTAAAGAATAATTCAGCATTACAAATTTGTTATTATGACATTATTAAAGTCTCTTTGTTGTCAGCTGGTTTATTTTTCTCAGTGGAATTAGAATTTGGGTTGCAATGTGGCATGCAGTGTCGTCTTTGTGTCTCTTTTGTTCGCCTTGGTGTGCACATTACTGCTTAATTTGAGCCACATGTGATATCAGGGAACGTCTGTATGTAAGAGACACAACATCCTGCTCTTTTTTCTCCCCTGAACACAGAGTGATTTGTGTCTATATCAATACAGCTTGTGTAAACCTTCATAGAAAAGGACTAAATCTAAATATGTTGGGGTGTCATGGTTCTATCTATCTTTTGTAATTTGTTAAAAACAATTCAAATAAAAAAATATACTACATTTCCAAGCAATATGTATTAAACACTTTGATAATACAGTTAGAGCTTATAATTGTTTTTTTATTCTAATTTCAGTTTATGATGCACACATTTAATGGCATGCATTTACTGCCTATTTTATCTTCTGTCACGAAATCATCACATTAAATATTAACTTTATTTGCCAAAGTAAATACATATGCGTGCCTAGAATTGGGAGGATGAGTCATGCAACTATAATTCTAATCTCTACAAGGACAGCTTGTTAGTACTTTGGACTATACTGTGTCAGTTTGGGTGCATTATGGTACCTTTTAACAAGTCCATAAACTTGAAAAAGTGATGCTCTTATGCTGTTGGGCCAGCATGTAAACAGTTATGTCCAATAGTATTTCAAAAAGGCAAAAAGAGTCCTTTCTAAAGCTCTTGGTTTGACAATGTGATCCCAAGCAACGGAAAGTTAATGAATCAGCAGAGTTATATTTACTATTATGTATTGGGAATTTATTGACTTGATTGAGAAATACTGTAGCTGTCACTGAAATATGTACAAGCATTAACATTGCAAGTTGCTAGCAATAAGCCAACATGAGTTTTGTTACTAAACAATGCAAACGTTTTATTTTTAAGTTTTAAAGCTGGGTTGAGCTTGTTATGCATCTTTAAATGTCTTCCCTGATGACCAAAAAAATATGGCCTATGTTTTTTGTTTTTTTTCTTATCATTTCCTGTAAATCCACCATCATTTTGCATTTCTATTCGTGGTTCAATATCCCATGTATCACATTACTAAATGTCTCAATTTCTTCATTTGGGCTCATTTGTCATGTTCTTTCTTTTTCCAGGTGTCTGAAAAGATTTCTCACATTAAATCTTTTTTTTTTTTTTTTCATCAAAACTGTATCCGGCTGACTTACTTTGAGCCTCACCTTGAGTCACGTTGCCCAGGAAACAGCCTCTCAAAGACTGCATTGTTTCTAATGGCTGTCAGGCTTTCTGACCTTGAGGTGAGTATTTGTTTGTCTGAGCGTATTAGGTGCAAATATACAGGGTTAGACATTTCCATTCCATTAATTGAAACTGCATAGCTTTGTATGATATGGGAATTTAAGATAATTCGACTGAAATTGACAAGAGAAAAGCAGCACAGGGTTAAAACAGCCTAAAAATAAGATACTTCAAATGCACATCTATGTACAAAGAATGGACAGTTACAGTGTGTAACAGCAACCTGACAAGTAAATATTTTGATCTGCAGTTAAAATAGGAGCTAAATATAATTTTTTTTAATTATACATGAGGAAGGGTTAGAGAGTTTGACAATAAAAGGCGCAGTTAAGCTGTTTTGTTAATATTTGTTGTAATGTTAATGGCATACATTGCTGTGTAGTGCATCTGACTAACAGAAATACCAAGACCTGAATGGGTCTGACTAAACAGTTTTGCAGAGGAAAATGAACATTTCAGGGGCAAATTTGACTCGACAACTGAAAAAAAAACCACAGCGTGTCAGAGCACACATTCCCCGCGAATAGCGTGAAGTTATATAATTCATAGACCCAGTGAGGATGGGCTGGGCACAGGCAGCAGCAAAGATTAAGTTTTCATACAGTAATGGGGAGCAACAGCATGCTTTCGAGTTATTTGAAACAAATGAAATTCATACATAAGCTTCATTTTTAGGTTGTCATATTTGATATCGCACATCATCAACTACCATCAAATGGTTTAGCATTTTTTTTGCCCTCACCTGATAACTGTGTGATAAAGGAAAATCATTGTTATAAAACAGGAAGACCTACAATAGTAGGAATAATCACAATATTCTCTGTATTTACAATCTTCAGTTATTAGTTTAATAGTTTTTCAACCACTGGGGACAATAGAGAGGATCAGTAACCAATTTTACGTCAATTTTGCTTAAGCCATTTTTTGCACGTCACTGTCTTCTCAGTTCTTCAAATTAACTCTCCTATAATAACAAAAACATAACAAAAAAAATCTGATTTTAAATCTCTTGCAGACCAAAGTTATTATCATCATGGTACGAGTACCACACTATTTTTTTTTGTTTTTCTATTTTGGGGCTGTGTGAGATTTAATATTTAATGTACTGCATCAGCATCGCCTACACATGGTCCCAGACTCTCTCACACACAAGAGTTCTGCTTCCACTGGCAAACACATGAACCCAGACTTGCACGCAAACAAGAGCCCAGCATCCACTGCCAAACACACATACCACCTACACGACACACTATTAAATTCCAAAACACAGAAGCATTACAAGACTTAATGTAAATGCAGTCTGTGGTCCCTGCCTCCTGATACATATAAACAGCTTCCCCTATTCATTTCTGCTCCAGATGCAGTGCAACTCTTGAGGCTATGATGTAAAGAAGAAAAACTATTTCCCAGTTTATCTGCTTTCTCCATTTATATCAAGATGTTCGTCAGTTCAAATGTTACAGAGTGATTTTTGTGAGTTGTGGGATAATTGTTAGATTTAGTTTTGACATGCATATGAGCTTGGTGTGGCATATAATTCATTTGCTGCTGAAGCATGTCATACTAGAAATATTTCAGAGTAGATAAATCTAATAATCAGTCAAAAATATAAAGCAAACATATTCTGATATATTTCTTAAATGCAGTTGTGGAAGTTATTTCTTCCTTTAACCTTGTCTCTAGTCCACATTATATAAAAAATTTTCCTCTGGAAGGCATGAATCAAAACCGAAAGCTAAAATAAAGTGCAAATGAGCCTTCTAAATAACACAGATTACGGGATTATCCCAAACAAAGGGCATTAGCCACACTCTCTGCAGCTTAAGGGATCACGGTGGCAGCTGTAACAACAACAGGACGACAGGAGTCACAGCCCTTGTCAGCCATGCACCCAAACTCCATCCTTTTCTCCGCTCAGCAGACTACAAAGAAAATATTTCTGAAAGATTGCAGCTCTCTGAGTATGTCTGCTTTGATAAAATGATAGCCGACAACGTCAAAGGCTCGAGGAGACGAATTTGTCTTCCAAGTCCTTGTAGCATGCAGGGCGCTATCCAGCGTGCTGAAAAGGGAGTGGCTTTCGGACGGTCTTATTTGAGGCCACAGATGGCCACGGAACAAGCAAAGACCATCGATTTGATTTGTATTTTGTTTCATTTTAAAAATATTTGAATCCCATACACTGAGTTAAAAAAAAAGAAAAACAGCTTTTTTGAATGTGACAAATTACTAAAATAACCCCCGATTTATTTTCAAATTTCCTTATTTGGCTCCTTTTTAAAAGGCAAGACTTGTGAGCTCTGCAGGCATTCATGAACCGGGCCGCCTATTTGCTGAATAAACGTATTGAAACGACCAAACAAAAGAGCCACCCGTTCCTCCTCTTCTCTCTCGCAGAGGCTATGGCAGCACTATGAATATTAATGTAAACAGTGGCGCTTTGTGTCGTGGCTTGGGGCTGCAGGACTCGCCGGGAACAATGATCGTTACAGTTGCCAGCTTAAAGTAAAAAACGATAGGTCAAATATATACATATATAAAAATACCTAGTCTGTATTTGGTTTTAACTCTAAGAATGGGCGTTCTTGTAATCATTTGTTCATTTTAAAAGCAGGGCACTCAGGCTTTAAAACGACGAATCACTACTATATTGTAATATGAAAATATTGTATGAGGATATAATGTATTTTCACAACCATCTTGAAATGATCTAACATTTTTTAGAAAACCCTTTTCGTATTAATCTTTACGATTAATATCCCGTTAAAAGACGAATGTAAGAACAGATCAGTCCAAGAGATTTATTTTTGCAGTCCCAGATGAAGGTATTTACTCTACCTCTTTCTTCCCTTCAGGGCTTATATTTGTTGAGATAATCACATGCTGGGCAACAGGAGACGCACCGCGGCTTACTTCACATCCCTACCTCGTTATACTGGACGTATCTTTACTGTGAACATTTTACAGAGAGCATAACGATTTTGGTCAATTTTCCGTGTAACCTCTAAAAGTCCAATGTTATCTTCTTCAGTACACATAGTCGTTTTTTAACTTAAGACCAAACAGCTGTTTACAGTGATGGCCTCGCCTGTCCTTGTCCTTGAATTGTGTAAGTGCCTTGGAAAGGTTATCTGACTCAACGCTTTTATTCGCTTGGCACTGCGGTACAGGCATGGGACTGCGGACCATGTGGAGGGAAGATCCTGCCACTGTCGTTGTGACACTATCACGGCCTGAAAGGGACAATAGGTGACGGCAACAACACAGGGAAAATAAAACTGCGATTGCACACGTGTCAAGTGAATAGATCGAGCCAGTGATCTCCACCTCCACTACAGTTTTTCAAAAGCAATTTTATGGGTATTTCAAATTCATTCAAGTGTCATTAGAGTTAATCGTGGTCCTATATTTCGAGGACCAACTCTGTCTCTCACGTCCATGGCTCTTTATGTGTTAAATGATTTATTTTTTGTACTATTACTAACCACAGACTAAACAGTCTGGACACTGGAGCAACTATATGGTCCAGGTGCTCCTTAGTAATTTCGTAATTAAATAAAAACTCTTTTTTTTTTATCTCACTTTTATAAGCAGGTTTTTTTTTTAAACGCCTGCACGTAATATTAAGGTTACAGCTGTAGCATCTTTTTTGATTATGTGTTAATTATTTATTGTCTAACTTCCCTAAATGGATGTAAATGGGTTTGTCCTTAATTGGTCTTTTTAAATAAAGTGTGTGCATTCAGCCGAGGAGTATGTCAAGAGGGAAAGCGGAGTAGGTCGTTTGAGGCTTCAAGGCCCTCGTTTGATGCTGGAGTCCAGCAGAGACACGCCCAATCCGGCCGTCGGCACAAAGCAAAGCTAATTTAACAGCGCTTCCATCTTCTTTTATCCTACTAGCGCAGTGCAAGTATGGCCATCTTGTACGTGTGTGATGTGTTACTTGGAGAAAATGCGCTTAAAATGGAGATGTCCGTGCACGGCCTTACTGTCATGGCCTCTGAGATTTCCAGCCCATTTACTCGGTTGCATCGCAACGAGAACCCTGAGGAATTTGGACTTTGTCTGATTCAATGCTAACCAATGGATGCGTAATCTCCCTCCCCCCTCCCCTCCTTGGAGTGACTCGACCCTTTTTTTTTTCTTGTGCCTTGCTGGATGGGCCCTCAGCCTCCGAGGCATCATGTTTTGTCTCACAAACCCGTCCTCAGCATCCTCGTGCAGCACCAAGCAAAGAAAGCCCGTCGCCCCCCCCTGCCGTCCCCCATCTCGCCTAACTGCAGCGCCTTATTGCATTTCTCCGTCTCCATCATCCTGCGGAATGTATTAGCTGAAGCTTGACACTAGAACATGAAAGAAATATATTCCGAGCTGCGATATTCAGACAGGCATTGTGACTGTAATGCTAAAGTATTAAACCTATGCTCTCTAAAATGGCAGGATAATGACTTTGTCCAACGCTGAGGATGACTGCAGGCTGGAGCGCAGCCGGCATGGCGCATCACACAGCATGAGATTGCTAACTGCATGTATCGAACGCTAATCTCATCATAGTAATATGGCATGGCATATTGTACAAAAACATAGTTAACTAATCCCACAGCTCCTCTATGTTTTGGCATGTGAGCACAATCAGGGAGCGCTGCTTAATATTGATCTCTTAATAGGGACTTCTTCAAAAGATACATGAGGAAGAAGGATGTTAAATTACTCTGTTTATGGCTGTATTACATATGTACATGCAAAACATACCCAGCTGAAATGAACTGAGATATACTATAAGCCTAAGAACAGCATTCCACTCATGACTATAAGAGAAATAGAGTCATACGTACAGTAACCATTCTTGACGAACAATGAAAGAAATCTAGGTCCTTCTTTCCTCTGGTCTTGTAGCTGAAGGCTGAGTCTCTCTGTGCTCTTAGGCCTTTATATTATGGTCTTTACGTTTTGTTTGGAGTCAAAATTAAAAGAAAAAAAAAGAAAAAAAGGAAAAAAATACAATCTTCGCCAAGGGATCTCAGCCCTCTGAGATTGTAGGTGTCCTCTACAGGATGAAAATAAGGAGAAAGGAGTTTTCTACAGGATGATGATGAGGGAGAGCGTTCTCTCTGAGTGGCGTGGGCGATGGTTCAGAAAAAAGAGAAGCAGTGATCCTCAGCAGGGTGTGTCCAGGGGAGGGTGCTCTGGTTTTGCTGTTTTTGTGTGTAATTCCTTGCTCCTCTTGCAGTCTCCTTCTGTGCCTCTGCTGCAATGTTCTTCTTTTATGCGTTCTCCTGGCTGGCAGAGCGCGCTGCTGATTGGCTAATTGTGCAGGGAGGGTACTACAGTGCAGCCATTGCAATGCGCTCCTCTCCCATTATCCCCTTCAGGAGAGATCACCAAGAGTCCTCCCCCTCTTCCCTCTTCCATCCCTGCCCTTCCATCTCTCCACTCCCTCCTTCTCTTTGCCCTTCCTTTCTTCCTGCCCCCCTCTTCACACACATGCAGAGCAGAGTGAATAGGGCTCCACCTGCACTTTCAGAACAGATGGGTGCAGCAGAAGACAGTGGACTTGTCTTTTTCCTTCCCCACATTTTGTACTCAGTCCTGCTTTTGCACAGACCCTTCATTTCTCTCTTTATTCTTCATTTAGGCCTGTTGGAAACTATTGCAGACAACTGCCATCCATAGGCTTTTGTCTGTGCAAATAAAAGCAATTCAAAGTGTATGTCAGTAGATTCTCTGAGTCCACATTCTGAGCTGGTAATCAGGGGAGAAGCAGACAGAAGTCTGCAATAATTTGGGCGTGAACTGTGGTTAGAAACAATACATTAAATCCACACAATAACAAATTAGCAGATGATTTCTGAAGCTTTCATATGCGAGGCAGATTGTCAGCCATAGGGTCAGGTGCAGACATGTGAATATTAAATTAAATACCTTCTGGATTAATAGATGTTGGTTCAGAAAAAAAACCCAGAAACATGCCCACCAGTGATGTTGTACTTACTTTACTATCACAGTATCCACTTCCTGAGGAGTTCCCAGCCCTCTTTGCCCATCTCCTGCTGTTCCCTCCCATTTCCCTAGCTGTGTGGTGAGTGCTCACTGAGACATGCTGTTTGGGCTCATCTATAATGTATCCCCTGTTCTGGGACATCATGTGTGACAAATGACCTATTTTTGTGCAGACCCCCATAGGGCCTTGACCTGGGGGAGGTGCGTGCAAGTGTGCATAAATCAGAGCATGCTTGTTTATTTGCGTATGGGTCTTGGGTTTTTTTGTTCATATGAGTAAGCAAGACAGTGAAAGAGGAATTGTAGTTTGTATGGAATAGAGGTCTTGTGTGAATTTGGTAAGTGTTGATGGGTTGAAAAGTGGTGCTGATGTGATCACTTCCTCAGCTTTGCTCTCCTTAACTGACCTTGAGGAATCCTAGGAAGTCTGACTTTGAAGAATGATGGTGTGAGGGGAGAAAATTGTTTGCATTATTAGCACTGGCCACTCTCCCTTGATTAAGCTGTGGATGGGTGTTAGTATATCATCACATTAAGATATGTAGCAGGAAAACCAAGTAACCAATTCCTTACTGCTTCTCCCACTTTTTAGTTTGTCCCTCCATATCACTTTTGTATACCCCCATACCTTTTTGTCATTGTCCTGCAGCTCTCTTTCAGTCAGCTTCTTAACATTGGTTCTGTCTGATATTTTACATAATTGCCTTACATAAGTAGCAAGCTTGGCTCAGAGCTTGGATGATATTAGTGGAGATGAATATTGCATGAGGAAAGCACTCGTTAAGCGTTAATAAGAGGATAGAGATGGAGCCCCACTGTCAGTCTGTCTTAACCCCGCCCCCACCGTTCTGACAAGCAGTGACTCAACTCAGCCTGGATGCGTTGGAGCCCTTGAGTCAGTTTGCTCGTGAGCGAGGACAAGAGTGTGTTCATGTGTGCAAGTGCACACGTGGATGTGTGTGTCTCTTCCTGCGTGTATGGACGTCTGAGAAGAGACGTCGAGATTCACTCATTAGGTGCTTGTGTTTTTTCCCCCTTTGTTTGCTGAATAAAAGCGGCTCTTGTAATACAAAGACAACCAGGTCTGTCAACTGACTGCATCCCCACTTACAGTTCACACTTAATGTGAATAAATGGGCTTAATTGTGGCCCCTCATTAGAGCCCGGGTTAGTAGCATGGCAGCTGAATCCTCCCTGTGGGTAAGAGGGTATTTGAAGCACCCATTGTATGTTTCTGAATCATAGGATCAAGCATTAGTTTTGCTTAAAAGCCTTTTTGTTATTCTACTGATTATTTTCTTATATTTAAGGGTCCGTCTACTAGCGTTGATTAGGCATCTCATAGTATTGTCCCTTTCCTTTTGGCATATCAAGGAATGCACCTTGGTGCCAGAGAATTGAATGAAATTAGTAAACTGATTTTGATCATGGACACGCATGGGAAACACTGCCAGCTTTGCACTCATCCTAGAAAGCTAAACAGAAAGAGAAGAAAAAAGCATGCATTTTGAACTCTCCTATCTATGCAGCGGTATCAGAACATCAGTAACATGCCACTGGTGTGTGAATATCAATTTTAATATATATATATACATGACATCCTGCGTTTAAAAAAATTTGAAAAATCCAGAAGATCCGTTTTTTAGCTTGGACTTCTCTTTTCCTTATCACTATTATTCTTGGAGTATGACGTCAAAAAGATTGCCTGTTGCCATTGCCCTGCGGTAAGGCAGTGGCCTTGTGTATGTGCAAGAGGGATGGAAGAGGGGAGACAAGGAGAGTGAGGGAGTGACACTACGACAGTGTATCTGGGGGATGGGGACGATGAATCAGCCTCGGGTCTGGTTAATTCAGTGGTCTCTCAACCAGGCCTTGCTGTTGGCAATTCAAGGTTTTGTGGCAGCAGCAGTGAAGCAGTTATTGCTTTCAGGAAAGGTTCCAAAAATAAATTAGCCTCTTTTTAAAAAGGACATTTGTTGGTAGTGGCAACTGGCCTAATTCAACCCTTTATGTATTATTTGGCAATTTTCTTGTGATCTCCCTCATGGGTTCACTCGCACTTTTTCTCCGTCTCTCTGCTCTCTTTCTCTCTACATCCTTCTCTCCCTCTGTCTGTCTGGATGTGTTGTCTCTGGGCTATTATTAGAGTAGACAGGCTGGTGGGAGGAAGTCTCTGAAGTAGACGCTCTTGTCATTTTTTTTTTAATATAAGTATGATATTCTGCTTTCCATGTGCCTATTTAATTCTCTGTGTACTGTAGGTATGTTTTTTTTTGTTTGTATTCACTGTTGAACAGGATATTTGTGTAATCAGTTCAGCCAAAGTGTATCTTTCACATTCTTATTATTTGACTAAAGGAAAAAATATACCTATGCTGGTGTACGCACGGGACTCATGAGGTTATCTTTATCAGAGCTGTATACTCACGAGTATATTTGTGAACGTTCTTGTTGTTTTAACTTTGGTTGAAACAGGACAAACCTCTTTTACTGCGCCCGTTTTTTACTCGAAACCCTTTTAAATATAAAGCACAAGTTATTAATTTTTCATCTTGTCCTGTCTGAGTTTGTATCAAGGGAGAGTCCTTAAACACACAAAGCTCTTAGACGCTCTTTGTTTTTTTCTCTCTCCTTATTCCTCCTGCTCTCCTACTTGACATAGAAGAAAAACATATATGTGATGGACACAAAATGAATAAGGGAGGCGCAAATATGCCTGTTCTGTTAAACTGTGCTGTTCTAGCTTTCAGTCACTCTGTGGATGTCACGACTTATAGTGAACAATGAAAAGCATAAGACACATTTCTTGCCTTAATCTCAGATGTACTCATTGTGTTATCATGCAGAATCCGATGTACTTGACAGTGAAAAGTGGAACTTTAGATTGATAAGACAGGCCTTTTATGTGGAATATTTTTAATGTTTCCTCGAAAAGCTTACTAATTTTGCAAGGGCACTCAATCTTCTCCCCCTCCATCGTCCTCCGTCCTCCTCTCCGCTTACACTCTCTAGCTCTTACTCACTGTAGTCCAGCTTTCTACCCTATGGCCCTTCCCTTTTTCAGTAATAGGAGACTTGAAATCAATAGCACATTAGTCTGGCCGGAAACTCTTGTGGAATTAAATATGAATGACTGAGATTGCAGCTCTACCTGCTGCTAAGAGAGAAGCATCATGGCTCATGGGGGTATGGGATTTTTTTCCCCCTTCCTCTTTTGAGTAAACAGCCTGAACATTTTGTGCTGCTCCTACAGCTTACCAGATCACTGGGCGACTTAGTTTTTATTGGCAGTCACTGAGCAGCACTGTGGACATTGCAAGGCATTGTGCCTGGGCTTGTCATTTTGTCTTCTGCACCAGTCCGTTAGCTTAATGTGATAGAGCAAATGGAATCATGGACGTCACAAAGCCGCGACAGCTGAGGAGGCAAGAAGAATCAACCAGCCACACCCATCCTCCAAGCACAGCAGCAGTACCATTTGAATATGAAAGAGCACTTTGTTATTAACAGATTGAATCTTACTTTTTTCCATTTTTTTTCTCAACATGCAAAATGAGCTTCTGCTTTCATTAGGCTACTAGGTTTTCTACTCAGTTCTTTCATTCTGGAACTTTTCCCACTTTAATGTTTATTGCTTTGTTTTCCATCGCTTGGTTCTATTTTCATTAACCGGTTCCCCGTGTAAAGTGGAACTATTTTTTTCTACATGTTAAAAGCATAATTTGCAAGGTAGCTGAAGAGTGCTTGCTGGTGGGAGGATGGTAATATGAGACAAAAAGCTACTGTGTACGCTTCTGGGAATTGCTAAAGGCTTAGGCACCTGTAAGCTAATACGAATAGATGATATAGAAGGAGATATATTTGCAAGCCATATTTCACTCCATCAGAGATGAAACGGTTTGTGACAGATGGACTGAAATTGTTGCCCTGTATGGCCCATAAGTAAGGCCCTCCTGCTTTCCCTCCCTGACAGATGTACGGGGAGGACCACAGTGCACTCCTCTTTCAATTGATTTGGGTGCTTGAACCCTTAGGGACTGGAGGATGATGGTGGGATGGAGAATTTTTTTTTTCAGGGGGGTAATGTGATGGGGATTTTGTAATTTCCTGCCGCCCTAAAAACAAAAAGTGCTTTAAAGAACTCATAAACATATTTTATCCATATACCTGCATATATTCAAACATTGGGGTGTGCTGATAGCACTGTTTTCTGTGCCATGCACTGACTAGAGGTAGAAGGTCTATTTCCATAAATCTTGGTTTCTGAGTGACAGCATAGCATGCATCCATGCATGTCATGTAGGCAGAGGAGAAATTGTGCCTGCTCGTACTTGTCTAGATACTATATTCAACTGATTCGCTGCAGCTTATCAGCGAATAACCATAGAAAAACATTGTCTGATTATATTAATCTACTTTGTGGTTGCTGGTAGAGGTTTAACTATGAAGAGATGTTGATATGTGTGTTTTGGAACAAGTAAGCTGACGCTAAGTGAGTCAGCAATGATTACCTTTAACTCCCCCTCCAACCCTGACTGTTGGATCTTCATTAGGAGACTTAACAGCTGTCTTGTAGCAGATGTGTCCTGTTGCTACAGCACACTCTCTGTCCCTGGAGGGGAAAGGTCAAGACGGGTGGAGTTTGAAGCAGAGATTCTCCTAAAGATGTTAAATGTTGATACTTTGAGAGAAATAAACAAATGAGCATCTGCCTGCCCCTTGTGTAGGACATCACTGTGGGATGGAGATTAAAATTTGCATTATTGATAACAAATTTCTGTCTGGTGCAATTTATCCACCCTGCTTTAAAAACAGGAGAACAACCAGAAAATTACCATGAGGAATTATTTGAAACTATCCCTGCATGTGTGTATGTGTTTTTTAATTTCTAAAAAAGGAGTAGGCTATATGTACGCATGTTTGCCCTTCATTTGAAAGTTGTGTTAGGAGAAAGGCCACGGAAGCAGACTAGTAAAGAAAAGAAATGAAAAAAGTGGTTAATGGTTTTAATAGGACTCCCTGCTGGAGTGGGATAGAAAGGGGATGTGCCCTGGCCACGGGCGCGTGGCGGCGGAGCAGGTGGATGACGGGCAGCTGAGCACTGGGCTCCAGGGGGAGGAGGGGCTTCCATTTTGGAGGACTCTTGGGGTTGAGAAAAACCCTGAAAAAAAGGCAACCCCATCTGGAACTGAGGTGGGGGCTCTGGTGTGAAAGAGATCTAGTGGGTGGTGTCTGACACTCTCTCTTTTGTTCTTTGGTAACACAGCAGTGATGGTGATGGTGGGGGCTTTCGCTGCCGTGGGGGCTGGGCGCTCAAACAATAGTGCCGATCTAGGATTTGAAAGCCTTCGATGAACAGAAAGGCAAGAAAGCAAGCAGGGAAGGTGTGGACAGAGGGATAAAGCAGACATGGGTTCAGCCCATTTTTCATCAAGGCGAGGACGATGCAGTCTGATCCTGAAACACAGCACATCTACTCAAAGCATCATTTTCACATGATTTTCACAAGATGTTTTTTTTTTTTTTTAAAGGAAAATATAAAATAAAACAGAAACCATAATTTGCTGTTTGTGTGGAGAAGAGAAAGAAAGATTAGTTTTGGCATTGTGGTGGGAGCGTGCCTGTATAGGGGGGAGATGGAGAGCATGGGCTTCATCTATTTTCATTAGCAGTGTCCATGGACCAGACTCATGCCTGCTGTGTGCCCTGATGCAGCTCCGAGTGCTTTTCCATGCATAAACATATATCCCAAAGATGTCTGTCATTGCTCAGCTACAGCCAAGCCCCTGTCATCCAAGGTTAACCCCCCCCCCCCCCCCCCCCATCTACCCCCTCTCCATTTTTCACATCTCTCCACTACAATACATGCCATTCATCAGCCATCTTACAGGGGACAGCCGAGTACCTGCAGCAGCTCTCCAGGGTGCTGAATAGGACGACTGTGGGGGGAGGGGGTTGGGCTGCAGCACTGTGAGTGGCTATATAATTTCCTCATATGAGGTTTTGGGGGTTTGGAGTGATTGCTGGCAGGAAGAAGGGAAATCCAGACCTGTTGTTATCGTGAACTGACATATTCTCCATTTGAGGGAAGAGTCACTCACAATGTCATGACTTAACTGCCCAAATAGGACAGAGATAGGGCCCTGTCAAACATATCGGTTTGTGGATGCCTTTATAGCTTTTTTTTTTTTGTATTATCCTAAAAAATATTCATGCATTGAAAAGCTATCAGATATGATTTTACAGTCGGTATAGGTAACAGACAGTATATAAGGCAGAAGCTATTTAATGTTTTTTTTTTTTGGGGTGGGGGATTCCATGGTCCTTGGAGAGGTCAAATTTTGAGAACTGAATCTTTATCAGTCTCTGGTGAGGCAAGGCTTTCTTTCTTTTCCTATCATGGTGAACAGCTCCATCTGCTGGTGTGACCGCGGTATGACACGCTCCGTTGTCCGTTCAGACATTATTAATGCGAGCATTCTGTTGGTGTTAGTTTACAGCATCACCCACCCCCACCCCACCCCCCTCGTAAGATTAAAGCATCCAGCATCAGCATAATTAAAGCCTCTGTTAAATTAAAGTTACTGAGGAATCTGAGGAACGTTGAATCAGGTTCATCTCTCATTTAATGGAATAGGTGCTGTGAAAGTGTCCAAGTCATGCTCTCAAAATGAAGAAATCACACCTCTGTGAGGCGGAAACCCATCTTGAAACGTCTTTTGTTCGCTTCCTAAATTTTACGCTGAACTGAAACCAGTGAAACCCTAAACTGAGGCTGAAATGAGCCAATTGTCAGTGCGTTGTAAACCGGTCAGGTGAGATTGCTGCCTGAGCTGATGGGTGGATATTTTCTGTCAAACCAGCTCGGAAGTGTATGACCGGACGTGAAGTGAAGATTTCTAAAATACACAAGAATTCCCACTTCAATGTGCTTTGGGTATTCAGAAATTACGAAATCGAATATGAGCAATGCAGCTATTGATCGTCCAGCTGCATAGAAGTTAATCGGCCGCATACCAGAAAAGACGAGGGCGTTTTATTTGGAAGTTTCACCGGATGTGTTGCACGCGCTGCGGGAGCGCGACGGTCCTGGCCGGGTTCAGCTCCCGGCCGCTAGGAGGAACAAGGAGGGATCCTTGTCTGGTCCTGGTGTGGAGAAGGAAGCGGTCTGCATCCTAACACAAGAAGGGACCAAGCAAAGCTACGACAGGACAACGCTTTCACTTTGACTTCGAAGACTTTCCTTACATGGGGACGAGGAATGACATCCACAGCAAGCGAAAGGAGGGCGTTTGCTCATAAAATCAACCGGTGAGACAGCAATCGAAGTTATTGTTTAAAGCTACAGTCCGTACCGCCCGTAGTGCGTGAGAGTGACCTGCTGGACCCTAAGTACACATAGCAAGTATGCTAGGATTTGAAAGGTATCACGAAATATAAAGCTTTTAGCTCAAAGGAAAGTGTATCCCCCTCTTTGCAGTAATGAAACTGCGGTTTAGAGAAGCGGTTTGCGTTCTCGCGCTTGGGCTCCCAACACTTTTGTGACTTTAATGAACTGCTTATCAGATGAAGAGCATTGTTGTGAGGAGCACAGTGGATACAACAGAATGCTCCTCTGTTGTGGTGCTATCACGCTTTTTAACTCGCCGCGCTTTTGCCGTGTGAACTCCTCACAGCAACCTGTTTCCACACGTTGCAAACCGGTTTTCCTTTTCTTTCAGGTGTTGCCTTGCGCCGACTACAAGTCTTGTATCGTTTCCCCATTAATCTGGGGAAACGATTGTCCGATTCCAGTAGAGACCATTAAGGCACGTATCTGTCAACTCTGGCTTGGAATATCATTACTGGTGTGTGTTGCAGTCAAGTCTCCCTCTTTGTTGTTATTGGTGCTTCAATCGGTCTGTGTTGGTCTCTGATGCTGCAGAAAGTCACCCTCCCTTTTAAAAATAATTTCATTAAGTATTAGAAAAGATAAATAAGACCCCTTGGCTTTCATTGCGAGATAACTTCTACTTAAAGTTGTGAAAATTAGCACGATGGTAGATTTATTTACCCATAAATAGAAAAAAAAAAAATATATATATATATATATATATATATATATATATATATAAAGCTTTCTTAAATGAATCCTGTGCTGTTGATGTTCTAAACTTTGGTGTATTCTGCATCCTAGAGTGGCCCGTATCACATCCTACAGGGATATCCTCAGTCTCCCGCTGCATTCCACAGATCCTGCCTCTTTAGTGAGTCCAAGACTATTGTTTTGTGCCGGATGCAGGAAAGGGTGGGAAAGGCTGTTCTGGCCATTGCCTTTGCAGTTGTTAGCTTTTCTTTTTCCTGTTTCAAATAGAGATGTGCAGAGCTGCAGCGTCCACATCGCAAAGAATGTAGTGCTGCCTCATAGAATGGAACACAAACGACAGTCCTGATTCATAAGCCCACGTCATAAGTAGGAAGAGCAGATATGATAGGTCTTCCTCTCTGTCTGAACAGTTCTTGTGTGTAAATGAAAAGCGAGCCCGAACCTCAGCTTGAGTGTGGGATCATGACGGAAATGTTGAAGCCTTTGCAGCTGTGTGTATGAGAGAAACAGACAGTTTGCAGATCCAAAGGAGCAGCTGCTTGCTATCTCTGTAAGAGGGTTGGTTTTTTTGCCCCCCCCCCCCTTGCTTTTGTCTGTCTCTATGCCTACAATTTGCTATAAGTCCATAACGACCAGGAACAGAGATCTGGACCTGTGCCCGCTCCTGGTAGCCAGCTCGCCACCTCTCTGTGAGATCTGAGTCCCTATTCGGAGCAGCTGCTGCCCTTCGGCAACTGGTAGCACTGGATGAAAGCTGGGTGATAGGAGAAGGGCCTTGTAGATCACAAGGATATGTCTTTGAACCTTATAAGCTGAACCACGCATGTGTAGATGGATCTGGGAATTCACTGAGAGTATAAGATACTGAAACCGAGAGATGGACCATCCCTCTAAGTGAAGATTTGTTTACATTGTCATCGTAACATAAGATCTATGTTGATTTTTTTTTTTTTTTTTTTTTTTTTTTTTTTTTTTTTTTTTTTTCTCCATCACCCCCGCATCCTGTAAAGTGAGGGACAAATCAGTTTTACTGCCGAATTAAATCACATTTCCATGACGGTTTTGATCTTTCTTTTACTTTAGGACGGTTGCTGCAGAAGTCAGAAAACAAGTGTCCAGAGACTATGGATCACCTCAGCTCTCCAAGAAACGAGGAGGTGCACATCACCCTGTGAGTCACCATGTGTTTAACATACCAAAGTTACAGGCCTGGAGGTTTGAAGACTAACTTTGTGAATTAGCAAGCAGGCTTTATGGGAGGCTGGCTTTGGAACTTTGTTTTCCCCTGTTCTTGGCACCCAGGAAAGCTTTCACCATAGATGTTCACAAAAAAAACGAAAAAGGGGTTGTGATATAGAATTTCTTTAGTCAAATCAAGGATCTCTGTATGTTTTTTTTATTATTATTTGAAGATAAATTTGCAAATATTCCATGAACAGCCAACAAAGGAATTTGGACAAGGGTTGTACTAATCTGTGGCAGATTCCTGGTCCAGGCAAAAACTGTCACTACACAAAAAGCCTTTTCTTTTATAAACAAAAAGTCTGCAAAATAAAGAGACGAGTAGTGTTTTTTTTTTTTTTTTTAAAGTAATTTCCTCATTATCTTTGATTTGTTATTGTGTGGATGCCAGAAAACCCGTACTGGTCTACAATAATGGCAGTCTGTCTCCTTCTTGTTCCGTGCTATGTAAATCACTCTGATCCTGCTGATCAGATTACACTCTGCCATGATGTTGGCGTTATAATTATGGGTACGTAACTCTCTAATGCTGACTGACAGTTGCCCCTGACGGAGGTGGTTGAGCCCGTGGATTTCGAGGAATATGTGAGCAGTCATGCTCCTGGTGTGGAGCCCGGACCCCTCAGACAGCTAATGGAGTTCCCCAAGGATGACCTGGAGCTCCTCCAGTTGGAAAAAGAGTGCACTACACTGGAGCCCCCGATGCCTGAGGAGGAGGAGTAAGTCCAGCTGTCATTAGCCAACTTAACTCTTACAATTATTCTCAGAATCCCTCTATGGCCCTTACATTACCACACACACAGAGCATTAAATACACTGTAATGGAGGGCAGGCATCACTGGAGACAGGAATAGAGGTTTTCTCTTTGACACCAAATGTACATAAATATTACAAGCATGCTTTGCTCAATTATTTATATGTTTTTCTTTCCATGTAGCTCATTGGATCCCAGAGTGAGAGATGCCTTAGCAGTCTACACAGATGAATGGCTCGTCATTCAGAGAAAGTAGGTTGTTGCAGTTGTGGTGCCAACTGAATGAACAAATAGTTTAATGTGTTGTTAATTGTTGATAATGCGTTCTACTTTTCCCTGTTCTCTTTTCCCACTATTGACTGTTGCGTGAGTACTCTAAAGCCTTTTTCTGGTATCCCGTAGATACCAGCGCTACAGCACCACATACACCCCTCACAACTCTGAGCGTCAGAGGGAGAGGCAGCGAGGGCTGGTCAAACAGACCTTTGAACTGGATGAGGCTGCTGCTGCTGAGCGCCAGGAGGACCAGGTAGCTGATAGTGATGTCCAAGGGTCTATATTAAACACTTAGTGGCCGGCCAGTCAATTCAGGGACATTAAGTAAGGTTAAGTGTTACTAAGAGAGAAAGTCTAAAAGCAACCACTCCCCTGAAATTTCCATCATTTCATGCTTGGACAAAAAGATGGAGATGGTGGCCAGCCATAATGACGGGAAGGGCAATTTAAGTTGTATTCTAGTAGGCACTCCGATGGATAAGTAGATCTATCTTATCCATTACTCACTCTCCTTATGAATCATATTAAATGGGTTATAATGTAAAAGGATCTGTAGCATACTGTTCTACTTATAACACATCTGTGCAAGCAGGATTTCAAAAACAAACCAAAAAAAAGCATATGATCTCATCCATCCATCCTGTATGATTCAGGATGACGCAAAGCGGCGGTCAGTAAGCCTCGATGAGACTCCTCGGGGGAGTTGGGCCTCCAGCATATTTGATCTGAAGAACTCTTCCCCAGATGCTCTGCTCCCGTCTGTGCTGGAGCGAACAGCTGCAGAGGACATGGACCATCGCAATACTGAGGCACGGCTGCAGGGGCGCCACAGTGACCTCCTTGGCTTGTACCCTCCACCTGATGAGGTTTGTATTAAACCAGCCTGTGAAGTTGACCAAAAAAAAAAAATGGTGACTTAATCACGTACATAAGTATTCTCCATGACTCATTACTTTATTGTCATGATATTTATTATGCTTTGTTCAGTCAATCCAGGGTTTTGGTATTTTTGGTCTGTTCCAAACTCAGAGCACATGACATGTATGTATTTTCACATGTATAATGATGAAAAGGGGAATAATGATGCGTTTTATAGCACACAAAATGATGCATAATTTACGAATGCTACAGTATAATCTGATAAATCTGTTGCAGATTATAAACTGCTGAATTATCATTATGTGCTGTGTTCACAAAAGCTAACTTTGTACTAAACCGAAGGCGACAGCTGGACTAGATAGCTGGTTTACATTCGCACGGAGAAAGCCGTCTGCATCAATGTCAGCCCCCAAAGAATGTGGGAATTGTGGGTATTTAACCAATGCAGATAGACTTGCGTGTGGTCCTCTAAATTGTAAACACCCTAAAAAGACCCCATTGATGCCGTTAACTGTTGGTGGAGTGCTGATTGGTTAAAAGTTGGTGTTAACCACAAGGGAAAGAAGCATCATCAATCAAAGCTCACTTTAAAAAGGAAGAAGCCTGAAGATAATTGGAAGATAATAACGTCTTACTTTGATCACCTTTTATATCAGATTGCTGATATGAAATCCTTGCCTCTAACAAAGTTATTTGGTGCTGATCTATATATTTAAGCATTCGATTTTAATGCACATTCTCTTTCCACAATGGCCTCTTCTAGGGAAAGAGCCAACAAAGGAAAAAGAACAAATAAAACAGGCCTACAATACAAGTTTTTCCACATATCTTAAACAATGCCTCCATGTGGCAGAGACAAATTACAACAAGTAGCCATGCCTTTGGTGGGGTCTGCTGAATAAACACTGCAGTCTTTCGTAAGCGAAAACGTCATCAACAGAAATCCAAAAGTAAAGGTGTTTACTGACCACATAATGAAATGCAATGTTTTGACAAAAGTCACTTTAAACTACAACCAGCAGAGGACTGTGGTAGAACCGTTTGAGCACATAGTTGCCATTTGTTCGGCTCACAGTAACGTTAAGAAAAGACTACCATAATCTCTTCAGATTTGGTTGCATAGTTTCTCTTTTCTCAGTGCTCTTGCTTTCTCACCATCTCTATCTTTATGTTTGCATACACGTTGCCGTTTCACAAGCGCTACGTTACCATGACATCTGTGTAAATGTTATCTCTGTGTTCTGTGTGGCAGGATGAAGCAGTAGAGAGATGCTCTGTACCTGAAGTCCCTAAGGAACATTGTGGCCAGAGGATCATGGTCAAGTGTCTGTCTCTGAAGTGAGAAACATGTAGAACATAATGACATTTATATCTCCATTCTGTAATTATTGTTATTATTATTATTATTAATACCCAAATGCCCTTCCGTTTTGTTTGTTATGTGTTTTCTACAGATTTGAAATTGAAATTGAGCCAATATTTGGATCACTTGCCCTTTATGATGTGAAGGAAAAGAAAAAGGTATATTTGTGTCTATCTTCCGGTAAATTCTTTATGATCATTCTTATAATCAGTGCTTGGACACTCAGTGAAACAACTTACGTAATGCTGAGCTCATACTTGACTAATTGAATTTCCCTGGTCTCAGAAAGGTCTAAGTGGTTTTACAGTTCAGATCACTGAGTCAAAACTCAATTAGGTTCCTTTGATGTACATTTCCATGATCATCTTTCCGTCCCCTCCCTTCAGTGTTTCCCACTTATCTTTCCCCCAACAGATCTCTGAGAATTTTTACTTTGACCTAAACTCGGATCAGATGAAAGGACTCCTTAAACCTCATACGCCTCACGCAGCCATTTCCACACTGGCCCGTTCTGCCATTTTCTCCATCACATATCCCTCCGCTGATATCTTCTTGGTCATTAAGGTACAGAGAAAGTTTGAATGCATTATGTAACTTAAGAGAGGATGTTGCTTTGTAATGTGTGATTGTCTTTGTGTGACAAATCTTTGCCAATCGATTGTATTTCAGCTGGAAAAAGTCCTTCAGCAAGGAGACATTGGTGAATGCTGTGAACCCTACATGGTCATGAAAGAATCTGACTCTTCCAAGGTAATTGTGATAAAAACGTTTTTTGAGCTGTTGCAATGCTGAATGATTGCTGCCAAAATTGCACAAATTGAACTCTTTTACTGTCTAGTCACAAATATTACTCAATTTTTTCTGGGTAGTTGCAATTTTATCAACATCTTTGGCATGCCAACTCTGTCGCTGATATGTGTGATAGTTCAATATCTTTGGAGCATATTTTTTCCTCTGCAGCACAAGGAAAAGTTGGAGAAGCTGCGTCTTCAGGCAGAGCAGTCGTGTAGCCGTCTTGGCAGTTTTCGCATGCCGTTTGCCTGGACGGCCATTCACCTCCTTAACATTGTCAGCAGTGTGGGGGGTCTAGATCGGTCTGACCCAGACTCTGACTCTGGTATGTCTGACCCGAAACTCCCTCATTGTCATACATGCTGTTCAAAACCTCCCATTCTCATATAAACACAGGGTTCAGCCATTCACTTGAACAAAATGCTCTAATTTGACATGATTTGACCTTCTGCTAGAACGAAAGGGCCATGGAACATGGAACGAGAGAAAGAAAAAGGGGTTTGAGAGGATGAGTGTCGGGGACGAGATGTGTAACTTTGCCACTTTCCGCCCAGCAACCCTTACTGTCACCAACTTCTTCAAACAGGTCAGACTCTCTCTCGCAGCAATACCTCAGTGAGACTGATTTAATCGGTAATGTGGTTTCAGCTGTAGAGACCTCGATGTAAAATGGAAACGGTACCCATGATTTAACTGTTAAAGTTGATTATTCTCTTTGTAAAAATGTGAGATACCGTTGGCAAAAAAACTTGTGTGGACTTTTAATTAGATTGCATTGAGTACATTTCAGGAAATAGCTCAAAAATACTTGGTCCATAAACTTGAAACTGCTGGCTTGTTTACTGAAAGGACCAGTACACACATTGTGTCATTTATTAAGAAACAAATTGAATTCCTGTTCTTTAAGTGGCTGTAGAGCAATCTAGAAACTGCCTTTTTTTATGCAAGTGTCTGAAGAAAGTCAATTCAGTGCAGTTGATATTTGTTATGAATAATAAAAGTGCTTTTGACAGTGTCCACTCTGGTTTTAGAGCTCTTAATACAGCGGTGATAACTTGTTAAGGTGACTAATTACCTACAATTGACTGCACAAAAAGGCTAATTTTTTTCCATTAATAATCAACTTTAGGTCATCCTCTGACGTTGTTTAGAGTCCTGGTACAGAATCCAAGGTTTATGTTTGTCATGTTTAAGCCTCCAACATTTTCTATCACTCCGAATAACTCTACCATCCTTAGATAATCAGCTGACCTATGGAATGGTCAAATCTTGGTGCGTGTCTGTGTTTGTTAAACTGTCTCATGGCCGGTTTACCCAAGATCTCGCTGTACATTATCAGTTTTAGCAGCTGATACATGACTGTTGTAATGCTTTATGCTACAGCATTAGCTAGGACTCCCTCCACCATCTCCAGTTGGTTCCAAACACTGCTGCAGGGCTTAATCCCCACCACTGGATCCCTGTTAGATATAACATATATCTGAAAATCATAATGCTCTCATTTAAAGCCTCAAAATGACCTTGCTAATGGCCAAAACATTTTTTTTTTAAAGATTTGTTATGCACAAAATTATTAAAGTGTATAACTTTTAATTCTTTCATTGCCTTTTGCGATTTCGTCAAAACAAACAAACAAAAAAACCTGTGAGAAAGTCCTCTATATGACAGTCCTCTCACTGCAACTCATCCGACACAACATTTCATAGTCATGCTCTTAAGCAACCACCGCCCAACTCATTATTTTCTCCGTGTAGCTGAAATACTACTTGCTGCTGAGCTGATAAATTTCAGGGGCTACATTTTCCCTCAGGTATCCACCACTGGGTTGTGCAGTGAGTCTTTAGTTCAGAAAAAAGATTTTAGCCTTAACATAAAGGCCTAAGATAGGACATGTTACATAAAAAGTCTTTTCTGCTCAAGTTTTATTACTCGTCTGTTATCTTATTTCAAGTAAAAGCTCTGTGTCTTTGTGTATATGAAGGAAGGGGATAGACTTAGTGATGAAGACCTCTATAAGTTTCTGGCAGATATGCGCAGGCCATCCTCTGTTCTCCGACGACTCAGGCCTGTCACAGGTAAACACAACGCGCTGTAATACCCAAGATATCTATGTAGAAATTGCGCAGATTCATGTGTATTGTTAATGGATGATTTTTTATTCAATTTGCTGTGTATTTGTTTTTATTCCTCAGCTCAGTTGAAGATTGACATTTCTCCAGCGCCGGACTCGCCTCATTATTGTCTGTCACCAGAGCTGCTTCATGTGAAGCCCTATCCGGACCCCCGCGTTCGTCCCACCAAAGAGGTGCTGGAGTTCCCCGTCCGGCACGTATACACGCCACACACCACGTACAGGTGAGCGCTCAACTATCAAAGGTGAACACACACGCACACACAGGCTGTAAGTTGACCCTCAGAACAAATGCACATGCATCCGTTGCATGCATGCTTCACCCTCTGTAGCTGTGATTATTGATTTTTTTTTTTTTTTTTGAGCTAGTCGGTTGTTTTTTTTCGTTTTCTGCCTTCAAGTCAGTTTTATTCGAAGAGGACAGAGGTTCGCAGCATTGATTCCAAACTGAAACACCTTTTTGTTTTTGTCTGATATTTATTTAGTTTAATATATAAATACAAAAACAAGCAAAAATGTTTTCTATTTATTGTATGTGTTTTAAGATAAGGCAATGTTTGAAAACATTTTTAATAATTTAACAGCTTAATTTGAGTGTCTCTCTTTGAAAACAGTGTCATCATTGTAAAGACATCAAAGATACAAAAAAAATGTAACATGTGAAATAAACGAGAGCCACTATAAAAAAGGACAAACATATTTTCTTGCACTACAGTCGATCTACAGTATAGCAGGGTCGGAAGGGAGTGCAGTGACGTTAAGGAGTTAAGATCTCGAGGGCTTTTTCTCGTTCAAAGCGGTAGTGGGTCAGTTGTCCATCTTAAAATGGTCATGCCATAGCTTCACTCTGGAAGAAAGATAAAAATAACAAATAAGTTGTTTATACAATGTAGACAAAAAGAGAAAGTTCAGAACATCAAGTGTCTTCAACAAGTGATGTACCATCATCTGTAGTTTGGACAGCTCCTCATTCTGAGTCTCAATGTTTTCTTTTTGGAACTGGGTTAAAAGCAGTAAACCCTGCAGGACATCGGAGTGCTCCTCTGCTCTCTCCTAAAAGCAGGAATAAAGTCGAAGTGAATCAAAGACTGGATTTCAGATATGACAACAGTGAAAAAGTTAACGGTTATCAGGCTGGTGTGACAGCAACTGAGTGTTTCAATTTTCTTTTACCTGCAGCTCCTTGAGGCTGGTTGGTACAAAGTTGTTAAGAGACATCTCCAGTGTCTTTACTTTTGTCTTCAGTTGCACCTCGTCCTTCTCTATGCCGTTCAGCCGGTCTTTCATCATTTGGGTCTGAGCCTGTTGCGTGGCCACCTGGGCCTATCAAAAGAGCACATGTCTGTATTATTCTCTTCCTCAACAATGGTTCCAGTGCAGCTGGCATCTGCTTATCCTAAATAATAACATGCTGCACCCCGACACTCTTAATCCATATACAGAAGGAAAACACAATAAAGGAAAGAATAATACAATGTTTATGAGTTATAAAAGAATGGAATAGTTTCAAAACTTTAACATGAACATAGAATTGTTATTCCATGTCTTTTTGCAAATCATCAAAGAGCTCCTTGTTATGTCTCCCCAGAAGTTTAATCTGATGAGGGCTTTCTTGAGACACTGCCATAACTTTCCCCTGCCTCTGCAAGTTTTTCCTATGTTATCTAGCTTGGAATAATACCACTATTCAGCTTCACCTAAGGAATCCACTGTTTACATATTTCTGTGTTTTCTTACCTTTAACAACGGTATCACTTCTTTTATCTGTTTCTCCACCTCTGCAGCCTGCTCAGCCTGCTTCCCCAGCTTTAGGAGAGTTCCCTCATGTCTCTTCAAAGTCTGCCGGATTTTTCCTATCTTTCCTTCCATGCTTTCATAAACGTGGTTAAGCGATTCGCTCAACTGTATGACACCGAACATGAGAACATTGACTTCTTCCTGCGATGCAGCCTTGTCTTCTATCTTGCCGTTCTTCCTGATTGGGCCTGCATGGACTGCTCCTAAACTCCCGGCCACACAAAGCAGAAATATGCTCCTGATCATTTTTGATAACTATTGCTTCCTGAGAGCTACTGTTTAAAAGTTTCTGATTTCTTTTGTAGCAGCCAAGCCAGTCATCAGCTACTGGATGATAGATCGACAGAGTCCCTTGTGCCCCTTTTTATAGGGTTTGCACATGCAATACCGTGGTAGAACATTAGCTCGGTCGTCGTTCGATAACGGGTCGAGTGCGTGGCCTTGGTCTCGGCGACCTTCTTTTAAAGCTTAACCCCTAAGATTCTAATTTTGTCCAAAACTCTTGCAACATACGTACCAGCGCACGTCGCCCTCTTTTTTTTGACCTGAAAATAGGTCTGACAATGAGCTGTATCTCATTTCTGCTGTGTACATCATTGATATTTCCATCATATGTGATGAGTCAGTGCCCCTTGACATGCTTATAAAATCAGCTGTTTCAAAATGTGAACAATAGTTACCTCTAATGTTTGACTTGGACCGGAGGCGGTGACATTGACAGAGTGAATCCACTACAGGGTCGACATGAAACTCATTTTCTTACTCTTTTTCTGAGACTAAAACTAACATATACTTTCACAGTTTGTCACAATTGACTAATACAAAGTTACATATGTTGTTATTAACAAAGTCGAAAAACCGAAATTAGGAAGCAAATAGAATTCCCTAATGGCTTTGCAGGTGTCCATTTATTAAATGGTCTTGTTGTTGTTGTCTCCCGCTGTTTCTTTACCTTATCTCTCAGGAACTTGTTGTACATTTATCCACAAAGTCTGAACTTTAGCAGTCGTCAGGGGTCAGTGAGGAACATTGCTGTGAAGGTTCAGTTCATGGCAGCAGAGGACCCCAGCCAAGCTTTACCGGTGAGTTGCATTGTAGGACAGTCGTGACGTGACTTCAGTGTTCTCAGGAAGATTAAATCCCAGGCATAAAGAATAGCTTCAGGCAGTGAAATACTATATGATATCCTCTGGAAAGAGTGGATTTGAAAGTGTGTGTTCTTTACCAGCACGGGAGAGAAATGTAGTCGCAGCATATCTTTCATATTTCAGTCCAGATTGAGTCCATACTTATGCATCGTCATTCTTTGTCAAAGTACAGATAAATGCACTTTATTTTGTGTTGTGGTGGTGAGTGTTGAATGTAGAATTTTAAAATGTACTCATGTAAAATGTCTTAAATTTTTCAAAAAATTGTATTTAAAAAGTTATATAGGTTTGTAATATAAGTTTTTTTAACTTATGAGATATGAATAAATGAAGTAAGAATTACAAGTGATTGCTCCTTTAATCTTTTAAGTTTGGAAAAAGATTTTTAGCAAAATATGTGGAGAGCTTTGAAGTGCATTGTGTAACCTGAGAGTCACAATGACACTGTTAGAATAGTGGCCCCTGTTGGTCATAGGAAACTGCATTTACGTGCTGCCTTTTTAACCAGGTCATCTTTGGAAAGTCGAGTTGTTCTGAGTTCATGAAAGAGGCGTATACTCCTGTCATCTACCATAACAAGTAAGGCTCAGTCACCCTCTTCTTAAGTCTGTCCAACCGTTATCTCACATTGTTGGTCTTTAACATAGTTTAACTCTTGCTCATAAGGTCTCCTGAGTTCTATGAGGAGATGAAGATGAAGATTCCTGCCAATCTGACAGACAACCACCATTTGCTGTTCACCTTCTATCACATCAGCTGCCAGACCAAACAGAACACTCCTCTGGAGACCCCTGTGGGCTACACTGTGAGTATGCTCCATGAGCTCACATTTGATACCTCCACCCACACTTTGTTTGATAGCTCTTTCTGTTGTCTTGCCATCTGTGAGAGATCACACGCCTTTTTCTTTCTGCCTGCAGTGGATACCTTTGATGCAACACGGCCGACTACGCACCGGCTCCTTCAGCCTGCCAGTGTCTGTGGAAAAGCCTCCACCCAGCTACTCTGTTCTCACCCCTGATGTGAGTGTTTTTTTTTCAACAGACTGAGTGAATATCAATTCGCCCGCCGTCACCTGTTTCTTTGTGATGTGACTGAGTGTTAAATGAGCTGGATGTCACTCTATGGCAGGTTCAGCTCCCAGGCATGAAGTGGGTGGATAATCACAAAGGAGTGTTCAATGTTGAGGTGACAGCAGCCTCCTCGGTTCACACTCAGGTACACAAATATGTTTTTCATCCTGAGGTTCTGAATGTCCACGTGCTTTTTTTCTCCTATAGGTGAAAGCCATCAGTGGTGATGTTTAGGTTTTCAGAATAGAAGTATAAGAATAGTGAAATAGATCTTCAGACATATGAAAACTGTTCTGCCAAAGTCAAAATTCATCACGTTCACCCGGCACTGGTAGTAAGTCTGTATTGTGGCTGTCTCTCTAGGACCCCCACCTGGATAAGTTCTTCACTCTGGTGTATGTCCTGGAGGAGTACTCCTTCCCTTTCCGACTTAAGGACGTCATCATAAATGAGGCCAACATGGAGGGGGAGCTGAAGGCCAGCATGACGGCATTGAAAGGCGCTCTGCTTGACACCTGCGTCAGGTTTTTGCATCAGCTGCTCAACAAACTCATTCAGCTCATTGCATATCCCCCGGTCATTGCTGGCCAAATCGGTAAGCAAACAAGTGCTCATTTTGGAAATTAGGCTAAAAGGCCAATTTTTACAGTAATACAGTAGAAGTAAATTACAGTACATGAAAATAGGGAGACCACAACAATTTTCAATTTCCGCACAGGCTGATGCCACTGTGAGTAACACTGTGAGTAAGCTGCAGTTTTCAAAGTCTGTCTCATGCTGCTTTCTCTCTCAAATGATCTACAGTGAATCTTGGTCGGGCTGCTTTTGAAGCGATGGCTTTGTTGGTCAACCAGATCCACAAAAACCTGGAGGGGAACCAAGACCAGCATGGCCGCAACAGCTTGCTGGCCTCTTACATCCACTACTGTTTCCGCCTGCCCACTGCTGAACCTGCAGTGCCTCCAACAGGTGAGTCACCAGACTGAACTCCGCAATCTGCTCATAAAAGGCAGCAAATACAAGCTTTAAAGAGACCATGGGCTCTCATTTGACTGTTTATGTCAGTTTATTTGCTCATATCTTTGTTCCTTCCACGTCCTGAGTAGCAGGCCCCCACTCCTATGAGATGCCCATGCAGTATGCTACCTTATCCAGGGCAACAGCCCGCCCAAGCAGCCTGCTGCTGTCTCGTTCAAAGAGTATCAGCAACTCCAACCCCGACCTGGCCAGCACACCAGTTTCCCCAGACGAGGAGGTCCAAAGGATTATAGGAAGCAAGGTGAGTTACAAATGTTGTGTAAAGGTTCTTTTGAAAGGGACGAAAACAGTTAAGTACTTGCATTAATTATTAGCATCAGACCTGTGTCCCATAGTCAGCAGTTTTACAGTTGCTAAATTGTATGTTTCTTTGGGTATTCTTTTCAGTTTAACTTCGCATTGAAAGTCTTGTTAAATAAAATATGATCTGATCTTACTGTTATTGCAACACAATGATTATTATTATTTTTTTTAATGTTTTCATTATGCCCAATATTTAGTTTATAGATTTGCTCTAAGCAGTTCTTTTTTTATTTAATGATATTGTCTTGACTCTTCACAGCAGTATCAATAAACTCAAGTTGACCGAGAACTCTGTGCCAGCAGTTAATCGTGCTGTTTAGTCAATACAATTATGCTTTGTGCCTCTGCCCCTTGTGTTTCTTATAATTCCTCCAGTTCTTTGCTCTCCCCAACCCGCTTCCTTTCCTCCTCACTTTTCACGTTCTTTAGTTTTATTTCCAGCCTACTTTCCCCCCCAAATAATATTGTGTGTGATTATTACCCTCCCTTTACTCACCGTGTCCTTGCCTTTGCCACACTATGTTTGTGTGCATTTTGTGCGTGTGTCCCGTGGCTTATGGCAGGGCATTGACCGCTCCCACTCCTGGGTAAACTCTGCTTATGCCCCTGGGGGCTCCAGATCAGTGCTACGCCGGAACCCCAACTCCAGCTGTGAGCTCAAGCAGGTGCCAAATCCTTCCTCCTCCTTCCTCCTCCTCCTCCTCCTACTCACCTTCATGTCCACATTCTTCGCCACCTTCATCTTACACAGGCTCTGATCAGCTGTTGCGGGTCATTGCTTATCGCAGCTCTGTATGTTTGTCTGCCTCACTCTTTGCTAGCGTCATCCAACTTATCATGACTCCATGTTCTCCATCATTCCAAATACATTTGTTTCCCTGCTGCCTAACAATCAATATGTGTAGTGTTTGATTGACAAAAGCTCTGCCTGGTGCTTGTCAGATTTCTTGTCAGCCTTGCACGTATCAGAGTTCATAGAGAGTTCTTTGGCCAGTCACCCACTCCTATTTACCCATTTTTCACAACACTGTCCTCATCTTTGTGTGTTCACCTCACCATAACTTCATGTCAGGCAAGCGACCGCAGCTGCAATCGCATGTCTGCCTTTCTGGAGAGCGTGGCCTTGTTTTCAGTTCCCACAAGGCAGATTACTAAGAAGGTAAAACTGGTATTTACTGTAACAAACTGTTAAAAAAAAAAAATTACATTCTTTTTTTTGGCAAACTAACATATTAAATTCCACACGTTCAATTTCTTTCAATGTCATTAACATTCATCAGCATTCATTACATATTAACAACAGTATCTAAGGTGGTGTGAAAGTTTGTTATCATGACTGAATTTGTAGTATGGGTACTAATTGAACCGATACTTTTATTTTTGCAATCAGTATTTGACCAATCAGCTAATATGTAAATAGTGTTTTGTCACATTTACGATTTTGTCCCTAACTCGCTATCAGGCAGTTTGCACTTAGACCTTAACAGACCACGTATACATTTCATGACTCGGTGAAAAACATTAATCACATTCCTCTAAATAGCTCATCTGGTTTCTGAAATGGTTTCCCTCATGTAAGCTAAAACCTGGTGTTTTGGTTCATGTCTAGTTGCTCCACGAGGAGCTGGCATTACAGTGGGTGGTCAGTACCAGCTCAGTGAGGGAAGCGGCGCTGCAGCAGGCTTGGTTTTTCTTCCAGCTAATGGTCGGTATTCTTATTGGAATTTGCTGTCATTTTGAAAGACTCTCTGAACCTTTTTGCATCTCAAGAAAATATAACAAACTCATAGCAATTAAGTTCAAATGAAAAGGAAGATTTTCATTGCGTAATATTGTTTTCACCCCACATCCACAGACTAAGAGCATGGCTCATCACTTATTCCTGACCTCTAAGTTGGACGTTCCCAGGCGTCAGCGTTTCCCGGACCGCTTTGTTGATGACATCGCGGCACTCGTGTGCGCCGTCAGTGCTGACATTGCCAGCCGATATCACAAGGTACAGATCACACAAAGCTACACCAAAGAACATTCTTTTCTTATATGGAAGTTTAAAGTCTAATTGTAGCTTCAGTGCTGTCAGCCCTTTTATTAACGATGACTTTGGTGTGCTGAAGAACAGAATGTGAGCGGTGTTGATATTTTGTCAAATGACCTTATATCTAAGTCATGGATTAAAGATTGAATTATTGGTTGAGTTAAATAAAAAACGCAGTAATTTATGTCTTTATGTCTTTCTTATAATGAATGATCTCTTTGTTGATCTTTCTCTTTTGAAATCCCTCTCCCTCTTTCTCCCTCAGGATGTGGAGCTTGTGGAGAGGTTAAACAGCAGTCTGGCCTTCTTCCTGAATGACCTGCTGTCTCTCATGGACCGGGGCTTTGTGTTCAACCTCATTCGCTCCTACCACAAACAGGTGCCTTAAATGTCTCCTCATCATTTTCAGCGCATTTTAAGCACACCAGTGTCCCCACTCTATAATTTATGGTCTTCTGTAAATGTGTGTGTCTAACAGATTGCTAACAAGCTCCACACAGCTCAAAATCCCAGCTCTCTGAGTGCCCTGAGGATGGACTTCACTCGTATTGTCTCCAGCCATGAGCATTATGTCATCCTCAACTTGCCCTGTTCAACTCTGAGCCCTCCAGCATCCCCCTCCCCTTCCACCTCTTCCACCACCTCCCAGGTACGGGAGCCAGCTTGAAAATGGAATAAAACTGATTGAGAGTTCCAACACTTGAATGGACTTAAGAACTATAATCAAAAATTGTCTCGTATTTAAAACTTGTATTCACAAAAGTTGTTTTTATAGGTTATATTTTCATCTACTTTTTTATTTCATTTATTCATTTATTGTACATCCCTTGTATCTACAGAGTTCAGCATTTTCTAGTATGGTGCAAGACCAGGGTGTTGCCACCATGTTTGAGCTCTCGGTCCCTTTTCGGCATCAGCACTTCCTGTCTGGCCTCCTGCTTACTGAGCTCTCTCTCATTCTCGATCCTGATGGCGAAGGGTGGGTTCTTAGTTGGTGAACAGTTTTGATATATACTGATAAACACTTTCAGTATTTTTTTTTTTTTTCAGGATTGAATTATTAGCATGAAATACAAAGAAGCTCAAAGTTTTCAGTGAGAAATGCAAGAAAAAGACTGAACTCTTTCCGCCCCTGCAGGGTTTTCTTCCTTCATAAAAAAGCCATCAGTGCTGTTCATTCCCTGCTGTGCAGCCACGATGCAGACCCTCGTTATAAGGACCCTCAGGTCAGAGCCCACATTGCTCAGCTCTACCTGCCTCTCATCCCCATCGTCATGGAGACATTGCATCAACTCCACGACTTCTGTGGTCAGCAGATTAATAAGTTCACCTCTTTTTTTTTTTGCGTTCCACAGCTTTTCCAAAAATCTTTTGTTTTATTTTTTTACTAATATAACATACCTGAGAATGCTTCTCTTATTTCTTTGAAGACTCCTCGCCTGCTTGGGTCCGCCATACCTCTGCCCACACTGACGATGCTGACCCAGACAATGGAAACACTATCAGTCAGTCTGTTGCCATGGCAATTGCCGGCTCCCCTTTGCCGCATGCCAAAGCCAACCCATTTGCACTCCCCTCTGTGGTAAGTGATAGCGGCTGGGGTCAGACTGCTCCCCTGGGCCCTACAGACTGACGGGTCACACATTGGCCTCTGTGTAGGAGGCAGCTGCCTCAGTATGACAGATGCTCACTCCACACAAACACTCCCTTAAAAAGCATTAGCATTTTTCCCATGTTTTTCTTTTCAGAGGTATGTTTGCTCCTCTCAGCCTGTAGGTGGCTCTCTGTGCATTACTTCTTAATTTTCTTTAAACAGCCATTTTGTTCTATTCTCAAGCGGACTGCAAGGTTGGTACTGAGTTTGTATGTTTGTCTCCACCAGGCTGGGCGCCAGTCCAGCTCTCTGTCTGCCGAGTGCAGCAGGACTCTGCTGGTGTCTTTCCTCTGGGTGCTGAAGAATGCAGATGCAGCTCTCCTGGAGCGTTGGGTGTCGGATTTGTCTGTCCTTCAAATCAACCGCTTGCTGGACCTCCTGCATCTTTGTGTCTCCTGCTTTGAATACAAGGTACAATAACCAGGAACTGTCACCCAGTTTTGGAGTATTTCATCACTGTTACTCTATCACGCAATTACATTTGGAGTCAAATTCCTCAATTGTATTTCACCACAGAGAAGCTGTTTGCAGCAAATATTTATTTAGATTCACTGTTTATTTGACTGTTTAAAGTTAAGTAATGGCTAAGTCTAAATCATTGAAGCACTCTGATCACTGTTGTAAAAATCGAATGCAAAAACATTCGCTGTGGCAACACAATCTGAAACTTTTCATGTTCATCGCACTGCTGAAAGACATTTTGATACAGTATATATAATGCATTGTATGCTGAAGGTCTTTAAGCTCAGAGATCATATGTGGTTTACCACTTTAATTTCATTACTATTTGCACTGTACTGCATTTCAGTCTTTTTTCCCCTTCATTTTTGTTAAGAAAAATGTAATTCATAGATCAGCAGTGGTGCAGGAGTGTTTGTTTCTTAATGTTTTTTTTTGTTTTTCAGTACATTACAGATGACTTTTGTATTTTATTTCTTGTAAAGATTCCCATGTCAACTTACTCCTCCCAGATCTACAGCCTTGTACTGTTGATCTTTCAAAAACTGACATTTGCTTTATGTCCCATGATGGTTTCTGATTTTTTCAGGGGAAGAAAGCTCTGGAGAGGATCAACAGCCTGACGTTTAAAAAGTCTCAGGACATGAAGGCCCGGCTGGAGGAAGCCATACTGGGCACTATTGGAGCCCGTCAGGAGATGGTCCGCCGCTGCAGAGGTAAGAAGCAGCAGAACACAGTCGTCTCTGTGTTTTTCAATTGTTTATATGCGACTTGTTCACAGAAAACATGTTTATTCTTACAGAAAGGAGTCCTTATGGCAGCCAGGAGAATGTCAGATGGAGAAAGAACGTCACTCACTGGAAACAAAATACAGACAGAGTTGACAAGTATGACCTTCTACAGTTATGACATGAATGCTTACTGCAACAGTTTTGAAAATATTACCTGATTTGTGCACATAATACAAAATATTATTCATAGATTGCTGGATTAGAACTGAAATCAAACTCGAGCCTCTGTTTAAAATGCTGCACCCTCAGACAGATGCTGCTTGAATGTGACATAATGCTGATAGTTTTGAATGAACCCCTTCCAGAACTAAGGCTGAGATGGAGCAGGAGTCTGTTGTGGATGGAAACCTTGCTACTGAGGCCTCTCTGGTCGTACTGGACACATTGGAAATCATAGTAAAGGTGAAAATAACACAATAGAAAATGACCTGCACTCTCATAACTGTCAACACAGAGTAATGTCTCCTAGCGTGGAATTCCCTTGCTGTAGTTTCTTGTGTCTCTGTCCTCTTTTAGACTGTGGTTGCATCTGAATTGAAAGAGAGTGTTCTTGGCGGGGTGCTGCGAGTGCTTCTCCACAGCATGGCAGGCAACCAGAGCGCCCTCTTTCTGCAGCATTGCTTCACTACACAGAGAGCACTAGTTTACAAGGTAAGAGCAGTTTCTATCAGTAGGTCCAGTGTCTCCGGGTGTGATCCTGGACCAAAAATAAATTCAGCTTTTCCCTCTTAAGCCTCAATTAACAAAAAAAAACCCCAGCTGTTTCAAAAAGAAACAAACGCACTCAGATGTCTTGTGTATTTCTTCTTTTTTCTGGCAAATTTTTTATTATTCTGCACAGGAGAAAAAAAATACAGGATAAAGTAACCAGAGTGAAATGAAGTGAAATTAATATTTAATGCCTCAGTGTAAACGGTAAAATTTATAAATCGTAATTGTATGTTTTTTTTTTTATGTGCAGTTCCCAGAGATGCTGTTCGAAGAGGACACAGAGCTTTGTGCAGACCTGTGTCTGCGTCTCCTGCGACACTGCAGCAGTAGTGTCGGCTCTGTCAGAAGTCACGCCTCAGCTTCTCTTTACCTGCTAATGAGACAAAACTTTGAGATTGGAAATGTAGGTTTAGATGTTGTTTTGCATTGTTACTGCAAAGACATGTTAATGAACTAGAAAAAGGATCTTCATAACTTACTCAGGTTATTGATACAGACTGTAATGATGGAAGTAACGGTGTGATTTATTTATTTTCTTCTGCTCTTGCCTTAGAACTTTGCACGAGTAAAGATGCAGGTCACAATGTCTCTGTCCTCGCTGGTTGGAACATCCCAGAACTTTAATGAAGAACACCTTCGTCGTTCATTAAAGACGATCTTGACATACGCTGAAGAGGACGTAGAGCTACGTGACACTCCCTTCCCAGAGCAGGTTCTTAACAGCTTACTCCGTTGAAATGTTCATGAAAAATACTTCCCTTTAAAATCATAATGCTCAGTTCTAAATCTGCTCATATGGGAAGACTTAACAAATGCGATATGTGTGCTCTCAAAATTGCAGGTGCAGGATCTGGTGTTCAACCTGCACATGATTCTAACCGACACAGTGAAAATGAAAGAGCATCAGCAAGATCCTGAAATGCTCATTGACCTAATGTACAGGTACTGAAGTGCTTCTGAATGAGGCTAGGAAAAAAAAGTAAGGTCACAGATAAAACTTGACTTTTTTTTTTTCGTTCTCTGTTTCAGGATTGCGAAAGGATACCAGAACTCTCCTGACCTGCGCCTGACGTGGCTGCAGAACATGGCAGGGAAACACTCTGAGAGAGGAAACCATGCTGAGGCGGCTCATTGTCTCGTCCATAGTGCAGCACTGGTGGCAGAATACCTCAACATGCTGGAGGATTGCCGCTACCTCCCAATTGGTTGCGTTACATTTCAGGTTAGTGTGTGGAGTTTAATGGAATTACCCATTCTACTTAAACAGTTCATGTAGACAATTGAGGTAATTCAATAGCTTTATTGCTCATTCTGACTTTGTCATTTCTCCAAACAGAATATTTCATCCAACATACTGGAGGAGTCAGCTGTATCCGATGATGTGTTGTCTCCAGAGGAGGAAGGCATCTGTGCTGGGAAGTATTTCAGTGAGTCAGGCCTGGTGGGCCTCCTGGAGCAAGCAGCTGCCTCTTTTAACATGGTACCACTCACTTTCTCCGACTTGACAGGCTGCAATGTTAGCACAGCACAAAGTTACTGAAAGAAAGTTCTGTGATCCAGAGGTATATGACAAAATTTTGTTCCACTATCCTGTAACCACAGGCTGCTATGTATGAGGCCATAAATGAAGTGTACAAGATACTGCTGCCCATCCATGAAGCTAACAGAGACTTCAAAAAGCTGGCTACAGTCCATGGGAAGCTACAAGATGCCTTCAACAAAGTCTACAACCAAGTTAGTGGACAGTTTGGCCCTAAAATCAAATAACAAAGAAGCACTTTTATCCTGTTTTCAACCTAATGTATCTTTTCTTTTTTCCACCTTTGCAGAGTTCAGGGTGGGAGGTAATAAGATTTTTTTCGTATATTGATGAAACAAATTCAACAATAAGTTCTGTTTCGTATTGACAGTGTTTTTCTTCTCCCCCATTCCTTGTTTGTTTTTCTTGCTCCACTCCTGTGCGAATGACGTAACTGGTAAGTGATACAAAACACGCTTCAATCTACATTAGTAGCACCAAACCCTTTCCACTCCTGTTTGCTTCACTCCTGCAGTTCAAAACTACATCCCAGCCTACATTTGCATTTTCCCCTCTTTCCTACAACACTTCTGTTATAAAAAAGTAGATGTTTTAAACTTTTTCTTATATGTAATGATTCTCGTTCTGCCAGTTGATTCTAATGAATTCAATTTTTTTCTTTATGTCCCATTTATAGTGTTTAGAGAATGTTTGGAACCTACTTTCGAGTGGGTTTCTATGGTTGCCAGTTTGGAGACTTGGATGAGCAAGAGTTTGTCTATAAGGAGCCTTCAATCACCAAATTAGCTGAAATCTCCCACAGACTTGAGGCAAGTTAAATTTTCATGGGGCTGATAAAGGGGCTACTAGTGAATTAAGAGAAACTCGTAACAAACGCTGAATCTCTTTGTTGTGCAGGAGTTCTACTCAGTCAAGTTTGGGGATGATGTGGTTGAAATTATCAAGGACTCCAGCCCAGTTGACAGAAGCAAACTGGATCCCAATAAGGTATTGTGATGTGTGTATTTGTGGCTTATAGAAAAGCTTCTACACGTCTTAATGCTTCTGACCGTACTGATGACTGTTTCAGGCCTACCTCCAAATCACCTACGTCGAGCCTTACTTTGACACATACGAGCTGAAAGAAAGAGTCACCTACTTTGACAAGAACTACAACCTGCGTACCTTCATGTACTGTACCCCCTTCACGCTGGACGGCCGTGCCCACGGCGACTTGCACGAGCAATACAAACGCAAAACTATCTTGACAACATCTCATGCCTTCCCCTATATAAAGACACGCATCAATGTCATCCACAAAGAAGAGGTAGGTGTCCGCTTTGGAGGAATCGGATGTTCTGTTCTGTAAATGCAGCGCATGTTGTCTTGTTGTTTGTCTTCGCTCCTCCAGATCATTCTTGTACCCATGGAGGTGGCAATTGAGGACATGCAGAAGAAGACTCAGGAGCTCGCTTTTGCCACAAACCAAGACCCTGCAGACCCAAAGATGCTTCAAATGGTGCTGCAGGGCTGTGTGGGCACTACTGTCAACCAGGTGCCTCTCTCTACCTTTGCAGTTGTTGAAGCAAAGGATTATTTACTGTTGGAAATATTAATCCCATTAAGATGGGGCTTCAAGTCTGGGTCAGTGTTTTAGGTAGTTATAGACATTCCTCAGCAAATATGTAACAGTTTCTCCCCCTCACAGGGCCCCCTTGAAGTGGCGCAGGTCTTTCTTTCCGACATTCCTGATGACCCAAAGCTGTTTCGCCATCACAACAAACTGCGCCTGTGCTTTAAAGACTTCACTAAGAGGTGATGACACACTCCACACCTCAGACACAGACTGCTGCGTAAATGATAAAAGTAAATACAAACTGTGTGCGTTTTCTCTGCTATGTTTTTATGCAGGTGTGAGGATGCCCTGAGGAAGAATAAAGCCCTGATTGGACCAGACCAGAAGGAGTACCACAGAGAGCTGGAGAGGAACTACCACAAGCTGAAAGAGGCTCTGGGTCCTCTCATCAACCGCAAAATCCCCCAGCTGTACAGAACCCTGCCAGCTCAGGCAACACAAACACAACGGTAACTTGAGACATTAAGCGCGCACACGCCTACACACAGGGCCGCACAAAATGAGCTCATGCTGCTTCTTGAACAGCAATACAAGAGCAACATAAAACCTAATCACACTCCCGGAAAAAGACTCATACACACATTAGTCACTGGACATGCAAACGCATTTCACCAGTTTTTAGTCTGTCAAGCTTTTACAGTTCTTGATGGAAAGTCGATGCATTTCCTGAAGAACTTAAACCTGTGTAACTGTGGAAACTATCGCCATATGTTTTTGTTTTCATCATCTTTTGGCTGCAACTCTGAGTTAGCGTCAGAGCGCTGCTGGTTTATAATCAAAAACAAAACTAGAGACAATGGCACCTGCTAGAACAATGGTAGAATAACGTTGGAATTAAAGCTTTAGAGCTAGTTTGATCTTCTTAGCTAAATTGAAATCTGTTTTTTTTTTTTAAATACTAAATTGAGAATAGACTTCCATTACTGTGAATTTCTTATCATCATTAAAGTAACGTACTGCTTAGGTCAGGTTTTATACCCCAAATTAGTTCAAAACTAAAAAAAAAGAAACCCTTCATGCGTCACAGAATTCAGTCCAACTACCTTTTTTAAAAAAAAGGCCTCCAGTAACACGTCTCTTTTTCTTTCCCTCACAGGAACTCCTACAGTAGGTCCAGTCTCCGCAAAGTCGACTGTTGAGGTGCAGAAAACTGGAAGACGACGCAGAGCGACAAGCTCTAGAAATTAGCACCATCTCATCCCGTCTGTTGCCCCTCCCCCAACAACACCGCACACCAACTGTCACAAGCACCATCCTCTTCCTCATCTTGCCCGTTATTTTACCCCCTCCGGCTGCCTGGCCACCCAGTCATGACTTAACCCCCCCAATCCACCACACACAGCTAGTTGTCACCTCTTTTCCTGCTAAACCCCCCCCCCCCCCACACACACTCTCACACCTCTGTTGGAAAAAATCTCAGCTGTTTATACTGGAAGGTTATCTGCTCTGTAAACATTGTCATTTGGAGTGAGGCTCTTAAGATGCCTGCATTTAAAAAAAAAAAAAAAAAGGGCTTTCCAAAGTACCGTAATCTTCTCACTGACAACCTAAAGTAATCTCTGAGCTTGATCTGGCTTTAACTTTTACAAGACAAGAGCTACCAAATATTTTGTATTGAAAAGTTTTGAGGTGTAGCATTTTTCTTTTTGCCTTTTGAAGAGGCTGTAGGTGGTCTGTTTTGTGTCATGGCTTTTTTTTTTTTTTTTTTTTTGTATAAAATATTTTTCTAAACCATCCCTGGTAGCAGTCACTGCCAGACGTAGTTCTAAAATGTTCACAGGGAGTTTTTTTTCGTTGGTTGTCAGTAGACCAAATAACTGACATTCCTCCCTCAAGTTGTCACGTTTATCTGATCATGTCTTGTTATGATTATTCGATATTAAGTTAGTGGGCTCTTTCTGTGCAAGCGAGGGCCTCAGAAAATGGGATGTTTTAAATGAGTTGTTTTTTTTTTTTTTTTTTGTTTTTTTTTTTACTGTGAAATTTCCTCTGTAATGCACTGCAGTCACATGAGATGTTTATCGCAGAAGCACCCACACGAATATGTTCCAAGTGTGGCATCTACTATCAAGCTGCAGTGCTGTGTGATAACAGAATATGCTTTGCCTGTGTAGGCAAGTCATTTTTTTCTATTTTTCGTGAACTGCTCAAAATGTTTTGTATCCCTTCACCACTGCTTGCTGAAAATTTGCATGTAATGTAGCCTTTTCCTACTACTGTATCTGTTAAATTGCACTATTCTAAACATATTGTGGCACATTAACACTGTAACTACTATCCATGCTTTTGTTATTTTACAAGGCTGGAGACTGTTTTTTTTTTATTTTTTTATCAATCATATTTTTATTTATTTACACTGCCATCTATTAAATATCTCTTCCTACTTCACTGGCCAGCTTTTCACTCTGGTGCTGTACAATAGACACTGGTTACACATTGTAGCCTATTTAGCACTTATTACCACCACTGTAAGTTTATTAGTTATTCACTGTCACTAAAAAAAAAAAAAAAACATTTTTAAATGACTGTGTTTCCTTTATCTGTTTTTACCCATTTATGAGCTTTAAGTAGGTATTCTTAACTTAATACTCTTGGTATCACAGCGAGATATAATATCTTAATCTTTTCTGACTTTGTGAATTGCATCAAACACATTTGTGTTTCACAAGAGACTTAAATTTGGCAGAAATGCCTGCATATTATTGTCAATTGTTGTTTAGTATCTGTAAAATATAATGATTTTGTTAGAATGCAAAACTTTCTGTTAATAATTTTGCAGTGATGCTATATTTGAAAAAACAAAGCAAATGTTTACTTGAAGGTATTCTTGTGTTCTTAGGCTTGGAAGTTCTAGAGATACTTGATGTCCTGCTTATACTAAGAGTTATTCCTATTCTTACTTTTATAAAAGACCTGAAGATTGCACCATATTGGCTCTGTAGGCGGAACCCAAGGGGACTTTAAAGTCATTTGAAGTTCTTGGACGTCAGTAAGGTTCTTTCAGGTAATTGCAGACGTCCCTGATAGAGGTTGAGTGCACGAGCCTTCTGTTTGTCCTGGTGGCTGCTGGCCCTTTAAGAGGAGCGGGAGGGGGCCCGGAGCATCTTGGCTGCAGTGTTTTTGTCTCTGACAGTGAGCGCTCCTGGGCCGAGAAGGCTGTAAGGATTTCCAGAAGGAAGGTAAGAGCGGCAGATAAGTTCCATTTCCTCTGTCTGAGAAATACCTTTGACTCTTTGTTGAACTGTGTTTTAGAGCGCTTTGGACGACGCGCCTTATTGGGACTTCTTTTGTGAAGCGACGGTGCTTCCCATTACGCCGGTCCTTTTCCCCCCCTGAATTAACGGATCCTTAATACCAAAAACCTACCCTAGATACACTTACACCTTTGTAGTTATGCCTAAATGTTGAGACCAAGTGGGTTTCGTAATTTCCCATCAGCGTTTGTGAACCTTCAGAGGAATGTGTAACTGTGTCTCGTGGTCGCTCCTTGGTGCGTGTCTTTTTGTTCAGAGCATCATCGGAGGCGTCGCACGGCGACAAGAAGCGCCGTTAACCAAAGATTACCCTTAATAGCTTAAATCTAGACAATAATAACATTGCTCTCTGGCCCCAAAGTGCGTCTGCCACATCGAAGCGCGAGTTCATCCAAATCACATTTTCTTTGGGTTTCCTCTTGTTATTTCTTATCTCGCGAAAAGCGGAGCCTGTGTTGACCATCACTGTAAAATTCATTACATGAGGTCTGTTTGGTCATTTTGATAGATCATGCAAAGGACTTCGTCTCGCAACCTCGTCCTCTGATAAAACTGCTGCCTGTATTAGGCTACATTATCAGTTATCAACACCGTCTCTTCCAAAACAACTCGCTTGGGTTTATTCAGTCTTCGTAAAGATATCTTCCACATGTCTATTTGCAACATCCGAGCATTTTTCATTTCATTGAAAACTGGAAAACTCAATTAAGCCCGCGAGGACTCTGGGGAGAGGGTGGGTCTTAGGCATCCTGCAAGTTCTCATTACTTCCAGATGTTTTTCTTTGCGCTTCTTGCCCCTCACATTTGTTGGTCCCGGCGGCAGAGGCAGGCCTGTTGTCACCGAGAGTAGTTTTTATGGGTGAAGTTAATGGAGTTGTATGTCAACAGGGCAGGTGGAGTGTAAATGAACTCGAATGAACTGCTTTTGTATCTGTAACACTTATTTTTCTTGAAGTATATTGGTGATTCTTTCTCAAAAAAGCCAGTTAGTAAAACCTTATTAAGCACGTTACTAATACTAATACTAAAGAGTTCCACCGAAATCCTAGATATAATTCTTATGTATTATATTGATTGCATTATTTGTTTAAGAACCCATACTCTAGATTTTCATGAGACATGATGCTTTATGACGCAGCCTGAGTTGCTCATTGACCTGACTGGTCTGTAAACACGTCAGATGTTGTTTTCATGTTGGACATGCAGAACTTGGGCAGAACTTGGCAGGATGTGGGGGTGTAGTCATCAGCCTGCTACACTGCATCATACAATACACCACTGTCCTGCTGTTGTGTAATGGCTCGCAAACTATTAAATCACCTAACGCCGGGGAATAGCTTGGAGCAGCTGCATGGCACTGAGAGGGTCTTTACTCTTATGTTGTCTCGTGAACAGGATAGTAACAGTTCTGAAAGTGTACCATCATATTTTAGTGCAGTTCAGGAGCTCAGAAAGTAAAGTCCTGCAGAGTTTTCCTCCTTTTTCCACAGCAGTTTTAACAAAAATGGAACATTATTCTTCATGAAAGTAGTATGTACTCTTGGGCCATAAAATGGACCAAATAAGTCGTCGACAGATAATTCCCTCTAATTTGAGAGCTAGTGAGTATGATTGCATTAACAGTGAAACCCGTCTCTTCCTGGTGTATGAAGTACCCCAAGGAATTCCATCAGAGAATCCTGAGACTGCAATTTGAGAATCTATGGTCAGATCTGTCTGCTGCTGGAGTTTCCCTCAGCAGGTTTTTGGCCGAGCTGGAATGTGATTGTCTCATTACGGTGTTGGGACCCAGGGGTGCTGTGATGGCATGCAGGGCTATAAACCCCATTTGCACACTGGGCCACACGCCGGGCACTTAAATGGTTTAGCGAGACTAATGAAATTACACCCTGAATCTTCATGAGACTTTCTGTCCCAATTTTGATTTACTACAGATTAGTTTTTTACAGTTTTACTGCATGATTCATTTAATGATCTGTTCTGTTAAAACATTACAAAACATTATACTGTGTATCTTCCATCTCTTGATATGAGAAAGGTTTGTTGTATAAGTATCTATAACTTTGTTTAATTCCTTTTTTAGTTCATACAGAAACTGTCAGGTTGTGTTTTGATGTTATTGTGGCTGCAGGTACACTGTTTGAATCAGAAATTAGCGGAAACCCAACTAGTTTGTTGTTTTTCAACGTTTTCAAAGCAAACTACACGAGTTATTATCACCAGCACAATATAGTTTTTGGACACTAAAACAAGACATTTTTATGCAAGAGATGGGTTACTTTATAACTTAGAGATGAATATAAAACCCTATTATACTGTTCTAATGCACCATCTCATTAAGTGAACACAGCAAGTTAATACTCCTACTTAACACTGCTCATTTACAAAACCAGTGTAGGGATGTTTATAGTGAGCATATGGTCCAAATCTGGCTTTTGAGGTCCTAGGGACAGTAATGCATTCTCTTCTTGAATAATCTCACTGATCTCCTTTAATACATGAATGACTCAGAAGGCGGGTGGACTGCTCTGTCCTGTAAATGACATAAATGTACTGGAATTGTCTGTGAGGTGAATGATTTCTTGTCATGGTTTGTTGCCTTTGAGTCCACTGAGTATTTTGATCAACAGGTCTCTCCATATCAGGAAGTAATTGGTGAAATCCCTGAGAGGGATCCACTCGACTAAATCACTGCCGTATTAAATTTCCATTTCCTCTGCTCTGCTTTGCTGTGCTGTCCAGTCTGTACCACAACACAGACCGACGTGATCTTTTCACCCCATCATTGCTCTGTTTTTTTCTCCACCAAAAACCTTCCTGCTGTCTGGTCTTCACTGTCCTTCTCTCCAGACATTGCATTTTCCTGACAACAGTGTCGCACTCTGCTTCTCTGTTCGGCATCAGTCTTAATCTCCACCTCCACAGCTGCTCAGGAATTTTGTCCCAAAAGTTATTTTTTTGAGTGTGTCCTTTTTCCGGTGCCGCTCCTTGCCGCTCAGCCCCACCCTTGCTCAGTTTCCTGTTGAAGGTCAGCACAATGACCAATAGTAGACTGGCGGGTGTTTACTCTGCTCCTGTTCCAGGAGTAATGTGAGCTGGCCAGCCCCTCCTTTTGGCCTTACTCTGGCTACGACCAAACTGTTCCAGCCCAGCACCGTCTGCTCTTCCACACCACCGCTCTTTAATGTGAAAAACAGGGCTTTTTGCTAAAGGGCAAAGAGTTCTGGAGGTGACATCCCATATGGGTTATGATTTCACTGTCCTGAAGTTAAAGCTCACATTAGCCAAACACCACATGTGCCTTCAAGCATTATAACGCACTGTATTAATATGTTGATATGAGCTCATCTGGTTTCAGTGCACTCGGTGAAGGCTCATTCTGTTATGCGCTGACGTACTCTGCTCAGCCACATTATGCTTGGTGACAACAAAGAGATTTCTTGTAATTTTTAAAAAATGTATTATTCATTCAGAATAGGTTGGCTGAATGAAGCCCTCTGTGTTACAAAATATGGAGAAAAGCAAAGAAATATAAGTAGATATCTCAGCAAGTATGTCTTCTTTTGTGACCTTTGTGTAACATTTAAAGTGCTTGTTAGAATCTATTTTAAGGTCTTCTTTGTGGCCTCTTAGTCTGGGGAGAAAAACCTCAACAATAGTTTTTTTTTTTTGGTTGAACTTGGCACTGCATGTCAAAGGAATTCTCTATTGTCAGACTATTTTTGGGGGAGGAATATACAAATGATTGTAATCTTCTAGGCAGAGCCTTTTATGACTTTGAGAAAAGGTCAGACTTTATTTACTCTTCAAGAAGAGCACTTGTAGCTGTCTTTGTGAGCTTTCTGACATTACTCCTGCATTAACAGCAGCAGAGTAATTTTGGTGTCAGTAGCAGAACTTGCTGCAGAACTTGCTGCGATTCATACTGGTGGAGTCCAAACCTGAGAAGTGGCATGTTCTTCTCATTTGAGAAGTTTCCACCTAAAACTCTCAGCAGCCTATCTTTTTCTTTCCCCCTCCCCTTGCAGTTTCGCCTTTCTTCCTTCACATTCTCTCTCCCACTGTCCCTCACATACTGTACCGCTCTCCTCTGCTTTCTCCCTCTTCTAGCCATGCTCCATTTTTTCTTCTCGTTTGTGCTCTCCTTCTTGTTACTTTTTCTCTTGGGCTGGGAGGAAGTTACTGTGTTGTTTTTTTTTGCCCTTAGGGAATACATAGATGAAAATCCCTTTCCTGTAACCCTTTCTTCATCAGATCTCAAACTATCATCTCTGCTTTGCAACATCAATTAGCTTGGTATGATGATAGTGGCACATAAACTAAGAAAGCACTGAGAATCTCAGAGCTTTTCTATGCTTAGCTGACAGTAGAAAAAGGTGTGTTCTCCTCAGCAGGCTGTGGCTGAAGTTTTGTAGGCAAATTAAAAACGACTAAATCATTTGGCTTTCATATAATTTGTGCCCTTACGTGAATAAATCAGCTTAATAGCTACAGCTGTGTTTGTTGATCTGTGGGAGTCCTCAGACCTCAGACAGCGTTGATGTGTTGAGGGATCTGTGTGTTTTCATGTGTAGTGTGGGAGGTGATGGGAGTTTAGTTCGGCTCCTCTGTTACGTTTGGTATTTGTCTTACACAAGTATTTGCAATCTGTGCCAATATAGGGTTTATGACTAAGTGCTCTGCATAGATAAGTCTGTCGTTTATCTGTTTGACGGGAACTTTTTGCTTATTCCTGTTACAGTTAACTTTTTTTAAATATGGTGTACAAGTTCCTTAAATCCTATCAGAATATTTTCATAAAAATAATCAGTTTTGTCAGTTGTGTTGAGCCTTGGCCCTCTCTAGCTAAAGACATCAGCCACTTTGAGTGAGTCCTACTCTTTTATTTCCACCTTCTGTCAGTGTGTGGGCCCATAACAGTGCTGCATCAACTATTTGTTTGTTTTGAGGCAAATTTCCTTGCCGCACATATACATACTGTTTCTCTGAGTCTTTCTGTCTCTGAGATGCCCCTCCTTTCTTTCTATTAGAACCAGCTGTGGAACTAGGAGCTCAATGAATGGCTCTTTGTGATTTGGCTGCCGTTCCAGTCTAAAAGATCTATTTCTCCCACTACCCCTCCACCCTCTGTGGTCCTAGCATGACACCATTATGAAACAATGGAGTGAACAACAGCTTGTTATGTCATAATTTTATGCAAAGGTAACCCATCAGTGATTTTTAGGCTACACGGCCTTCAAACAAAATGTCGACCACTCTTACACAGCAGTCCGACTCTGAGCCGCTGTAGCCAAAGTATGAAAATCAGCAGACACCGTCATGCAGCTTATCCATGGACACTCACAAGAGTTAGGTCTGTGATGGGAGTGCATTAAAAGGCTCGTGAAATCAGTCTAGCCTGTGAAGGTGATGGTTGTTCCCACGAAACTGGAGGGTGTGTGTCTGTCCCACTGGATTTAGGAGTGTTAGACACATAAGTCAGAAAACTGAACACATTACCCAATCACATGGCAGGGAGTCTCCCGCTCCCAGCCTTGAATTGATTAGAGTGCCCTGAGCTGGAGTTAGGAAGGGGGTGGGGGTGGGGTGTTTCAATAAGCTGGGAAAGGAGCACTTAAACATGGATCAGGCTTCATTCTAATAGATCAGAGCCACTGGCATCTCATGGGGGTATAGTCTTTACATCCGGCTTGTCAGTCAAAACCACTGGAATGTTTTGGTACTTTTTTTTTCTGGCTTTGCAACCTGTATTTATAGTTTAGCAGAAGCTACTCTTGTAACCTGTCATAAGTCCGTCGTTGTCTTTGTGTCAACAGAGCTGCAAACTTTTAATGGTGTTTAACTGATGTCTCCTGATGACTGAGTCCAGATATCAGCTTTGTTTTCATTTTTTCTAAGCCTCAAACTTCTACAGTAAGACAGTGACAGCCAGTGTTCAAGTTTTCTTTATTCTTTTTTCCCACAGGTGCTGACTGTAAGTGGGCAAATAAAGGAAAGGAGAGGAAGGAGCCTGGGGAGGAGACATCCCATCCTCACAGCGGCTGGTACGAAACAGAAAATGAGTCTCTTTTCTCCTAATTCACAAACCATTCCCAAGTTCTGCAAAATAGCCATCACCAGAGTCTTAGTCAGTAAGGCAGTGGAAAAATCCATAAAGATCTTCCCTGGGTGTTGGAAACCGTGGTATTTCTTAGTTAGCAATACTGCGCTTTAATCCTTTGTAATGGTAGTAATAATTAGGTAACTGTTGAGTCTGATAAACTTAGGAGAGCTGACCTCAATATGCAGCCTGGCATTTGAAATGACTCGTCTGGGTGGTCTCAATCCTCTGACACAACAAAGAGACAAGAATGTTTATACATAGTGTAAATCATACCCAGTTTTTAAACCTTCAAATGTTAGCAAGAGTTTGGACATAAATTAAATGAATAAACCTAAAGCTTCACTGCATGCGCAAAAAACAGTTGTGCAATGCAAGAGAAGTCGCAGCACAATGCAGTTATTCTCGTTACATCTTACAGGACATACCACAGACATGTAATTTGTGCTGGATGACCTGCATCTTGCCCCCTGAGGGTAAGCTTAATCTTAATAGCAGGGAATGGAGGGAGTAGACCAGGCAGTGTTAGCTCCCTTTAGTATGGTATGCAGCTGTATAAGGAGGTAGGAGGGGGGGGGGGTATTTGGGGCAAGGCATTTGTCCTGGATGAGGCTAGTCAGGGAGAGTCATCCGAAGAATTGTAGTATGGCACAGGGGAAGGGCAAACACTGGTTTCTGTTCAGATGTCATCTCAAAGGAACTCTGTTTGAGAGCTGAGAGACCAGGGGAAAAAGGTCAGCGCCTCCGCCCCAGCCATACTCAGACACTCAGGGGAATACATACACACATGCTAACACATCTGAAACACCCAGTTAGCCACTGAAGGAAAAGCAGATGTGGAGGCCTGGTGGTGTGGGTGTTTCTGGGGAGTAATGTGGGCAGAATAGCTCCCACAGAAGTAAAGAGGGAATGTATATTTGAGGTAGTGAGTAATGAGTGTGAAGATATGACTTGAAGGAAAACAGAACTGCATTTTGGAATCAAAGAAAATTGAGTGGACAACGTCAGCCTTCATGTCTGGCAGGGATGTTTGGTTGCTAAACTGCCAACTCTAATTATATCTCATCAACTGTCCCCTGTCAGTACCGTCCTCCACCCTCCTTCCCACGTTCTCTCACCCAGTGTCTCACTTCCAGACACTCCTCTTGTCTGTGCCCTGCTCTCACTTTCTCACACATTTTGTCATAGTGACACTGTATGTGCCACATACAGTTGCTACCCATAATCAGTCTGACACTTGCACTGGAGATAAACAGACACTTGAAGTAAAGTATGAAGGCAGGGAGCCAAAATTAATTTTTAAAGTTTCGCAATAGTATTCAGATTTATTAAGAGCATCTTATCTGTGATGAAAAATGGATTTTTTTCAATCTGTCTTTTTTCTCTTACAACCTGCTACAGTATGTTCAGTATTTATGTCTGAACCATCTGATAAATGCCTCATGTGTAAGCTGAAAGATAGCTTATTCTTGGTGCTCTGTCAAATAAAAGTTTACCAGTGTGATTTGTTCTTACCACCATAGGGCCAGGAGTGCTTTAAAGTCCCAGTTTTAAAATGGGTCTATATGTGAATGCATTCAGTATTATCACAGTTCTATAACAATGGGTCATTTTGGTATGGGGGGGGGGGGGTGATTGATAAAAGGATACAGAAAAGGGAAACCTAACTTGACTGAAGCACTTCAAAATACCAAGTCAGTTTAGTCAGTCTTTCCAAGTGCCCTACTTTTCACAAATGAGCAAGCGTCACTGAGGGTCACAAGACAAGAGAGGGAGAGCAGAAGAAACGAGACATACTCTTAAACTGAATCAAATTGAGTATGCCTCTAGAAAGAAAGTGGTGGGTTTCAGCTTCTGATCTTGGCTCTTTAAAGCCTCAGCAATATAACGATGTTCAACTGACTAATGCTGTGGGTGGCTTAAACATTACATTCCCACAAAGTGATGACCTAGAAAGTTAATCTTTTCCAAGCAGACACAAACTGGCATGAAGGGGCAATACATTGTTGTTGGTAGCATGTTACTCTCCATGAAAGGAAAAAACCCAATCTTTTGTTTATAAAAAGTCCAAATGTTTAAGTTAACTTTGGAATGAAGAGTACATTGAAGTAACTTTTCAGCAGTTGACTGTTTTCTGTGTGAACGTAGTGAAAAAGTTAACTGGGAGAAAAGTAAGAGAAAGTGACCAGCTGAACTGCTGATCGTCAGCTGACGTTAAGGGGGGGGGGGCAGAAAAGCCCAGAGAAAAGACGAATAGAGAAGAAATTTTAGGTGGCAGATGTTGGGGAAAAAAAGCGAGTTGGGAGAAGGAGCAAAGACTGTGTGCAAACCCTAAATTGAGAGGCGAAGTTAGTGCGCACAGATGATTCCTAATAAGGTTGTAACTGGCAAATCTCTGTCCTGGAATTAGCTGCCAGGAAACTTTCCCTAGTAACTCTTGTCTGAATGCTATGAACAGAATCAAATACACAATCGACTGTGCTCCAAAAAATGAACAGATAAAATTAGGGATGGAGGCAGGAAGGTGACTCGGTCAGTAAAAGAAACCCAAAAACTTTCTTTCATTGTACAGAAAGAACAACATGGCCAAAACCGCAGCAATTTTTGGCAAGAACTCAAACCAGAAGCAGTGAAGAAGTCACTCTTTGTAAACACAGATCTTGTTGAGTTTGGTTTCAGGATACACAACTTGCATATGAGTGCTTTGACTTTGTTTTCCTATAAGTACATACAAGAAAAGCTTTATTTTTTATATTCAGTATGCTCTTTTATGATTTAAACTTCTCTGTGTCTCCACAGGTGAGAGTTTGTGTGTGACTGAGAAGCAGCCACAGGCTCATTATGGCTCAGGTACTGCACATGGACCCCGGCTTTCCAGGTACTGCCCCTATTTAATTTGACCAATAACAATAGATATAATGTCAAGAATTCTGAAATACCACTGAATCAAAAATAAATATATTATTGGATGAACAAATTAATAAATGCTTATTTCACTTATTTCTTAGCACTGGTTATTACAATCTCTTATCTTCAAATGAAAGGCATAGACCTCTGACTGAAGCAGACAGACAAAAGCAACTGCACCAAAGACAAGTTTGTTGTAGACCGCAGAGCTGATCCGATTTAGCACCAGCCCAGTAACAGTTTTAGCTGACTCAGTCAGATAACTACATCTCTTTGTTTGATTATAAGAGGTGGAAGTAAAAAGAACCGGGATATAAATGTGTCACTGGAAAATAAAAGTCCTCTGAAAAGTTCTTTGAAAAACGCCACTCTAAAAATGAATTTATTCAAGTATTTTGGCTCATGTATATAAATTTGTATTTGATTTAGATATATGTTTTTATAATGACACTCATTAATTACATATTTATTAATTTATGTATTTTTTATTTTTTGATAAAGATTATCTTTGTTGGGATTTAAACAGCCACACAGCCTTCCATTTAATTTAACAGTAATTTGTATAATATATGCACTTCTTGCAACGCCATGTTAGAGTGAGCTGCCTCATCTCTCTTCGTACCTTATTTTGGATTTTTTTTTCGAAATAAGGTACATAGGTAAATGCACAGTATTCCAGAGATGATACTGTTTTCTTATGTCTGAGCCCAAGATTAGACGCAGATTTCCGTTTGTTTAAAGTTGATTTCCTTCCCCTGCAGGGAAACTCAACCCGCCTGCTCCTCCTTCCCTGCACACCAAAGAGCAGGAGGCGCCCTACTCAGTGGAGACCCCCTATGGCTACCGTCTGGACCTAGACTTCCTCAAATATGTTAACGACATAGAAAAGGGGAACACTATCAAGAAGGTGCCTATCCACCGCCGGCCACGATATGGCTCCCTTCCTCGGGGCTATGGCTATACTGGTTCCTGGTGGACCTCCACAGAGTCTCTGTGCTCAAATGCCAGTATGGAAAGCCGGCATTCCTCCTACTCCTACTGTGCTCCGGGCTACCACACATCGCAGAGGCCCAGCTTTAGTACTGCTCGGGTGGAGAAAACCCTCTTAGATGCTCGCAGGAAGCTGGAAGAGGAGAAAGAGGGGCGGAGATTTTCCAGCCTAGGCAGCATGCACAGCAGTGTTGCAGGCTCTAACACCTCCCTCAGCAGTGCTCACAGCTTTAACCGTGCACAAGGTGGAGGTGGATCCTTTACTCCCATGAGCTCTGGCCTGTCTACCCCAGTGACTCCAACCCCTGCCCACTTGCAACATGTCAGAGAGCAGATGGCTGGGGCCCTGAGGAAGATAAAGGAGCTAGAGGAGCAGGTGAAGACCATCCCTGTGCTCCAGGTTAAAATTTCTGTGTTGCAGGAGGAGAAAAGGCAGCTCAGTGTCCAGCTTAAGAGCCAGAAGTTCCTTGGCCACACTCTGGGTTTCAGCCGAGGTCGTCCACGTGGGGAGCTCTACATCGACATCCCTGAAGAGGAGGCAAGCACTGGAGCAAAGAGCAGCAACAAGGCCCCAGGACCAATGTCTCCTACCTCACCTGAAGCCTCCAAGCAAGACTCTGGGTGTGAGATTGAAGACACAGTGATTGTGGGTGGAGCACGACCGGATGCAAGACGGGAAGTGCGCACCATCGGAGTGGGACCAGAGTTCACTAGAAGTAGTCGTCATGTTGGTGTCTGGGTTCAGGAGAAGGATCTGGGGCTGCTGTCTGAGACAGAGGCTCTCAAAGATCAAGTAGGTCAGCTTGAGGGCAAGTTAAAGAGGACAATACAGGAGCTGCAGGCTGCACAGCAGCAGGTCACAGCAGTGCAGAAGGCCCCTCAGCCAGAGCATCCAGTAATGGCAACCAACATGGGATGGCAGGAACCGCAAGGCTGCAGTCTGCACACCCTGGTCAGCTTCACACAGCAGCCACAGCAGAGGGAACAGAGAACTGTGGGGATCCAGGTGTACACACTGGAGAAGCCCACTGTGGTGGAGGTGGGCACGCGGCTCCTAGCAGAGACCTGCAGCACCCCGCCCGCTCAGCCAGTGGGTGGAGTCTTGGAAGGCCATAACAAAGGACAAATTGAAGGTCTGAGTTCATCTGGTGATTTGGACAAAGGATACTAAGTTACCAGTTAATTAGCTTAAATGAACAGTCAAATGCACTCCAGCACAAGAGCCTTTTGTGAAACATAACTATTTAATATATGTTGACAGTGTCAGAGATTACATAGGAAGTTTAATGAACCTTAGAAACACTTATCAACCTAAAATATAATACAACCACATCTAATTCCAGCATGAAAAAAATCATAGAGTGAATCAGCACCTGTTTGACAAATAAACCATACTTTATCAGATTATGTATGCCGTAATATTTATTTCATTGCATTTGTCCTTAAAAATGTTTAGCAAAGGTTTAAAAGTCTTCTCTCTGTCTCTCAGAAGCTCCAGTTGAATTGCCAATTGCAGTCAGCTCCAAGCAGGTACGCGATGTCCTGAAAAGCGGGTTGTCTTCCTCTGTACCTGTTGGTAATCCAGCCATCGCTGTAGCATCTGGTAATCAGATTGGTTTGGTACATTCCAAAGAAGAGGGGACACAGGCACATACAAATAATGAATCGATCCAGTCACAAGAGGGCTTATTGAAAGCAGGTAAGTGGATTAAACCCCTTCATCAACATGCTAAGCTGTTCTAACTACATCATACTCCATCTTTATGTTTGACTGGTGGTTTTTTTCTTTTTAGATTCCGCTCTACAGTCTTCTCTGAGATCAATAATGAAGCGGAAAGCTGAAGGTGAACCAGGCTCTCCCTCTACAAAGAAAAACCTTCAGTTCATTGGAGTCAATGGAGGGTAAGTGTCTATCACTGCAGACCAGCAATCAGCCATTTATATTCACTGAGCACTGTGGACATCAGGACTATACTGTTAGGGTTAAAAGGAGATGAGAAAAGTAAGAAATAAAGAATAGTCTAAATGTTACACTTCCTTCATAAACACATTGATAAAACAACAACATGTTACAAAATATATACAGATAAAAAGTACCTTGTTTTACAGCTTTGAGTCCACTTCATCCGATGATAGCAGCAGTGAGAGCTCAGACGAAGGGAGTGACTCCAGTGAATATCACGAGGCCAGAGAAAAACTACCGGAGTCTACTGTCCAGCACCAGCACACAACCCTCAACAAGGCTTTTCAGCCACAAGAAGAATGCACCAGTGTACCTCAGCAAACTGCAGTACAAGTACCAGCTGTCATTCCAGACTCACGGCAGAGTTCCAGCCAATCTGCAACTGTCGACACAAGACTGTCTGACAAAACTCCTTCACCAGCAACAGACAGTGTAGCACAATGTGCCTCACAGCCATCAGCAACAGATTTCACCTCAATTTCTCTATGTCCAGCAAGTGATTCTGCCTCTAACGAAACTGTCAACCAGTTGTCAGAAAAGCACACACCATCCCAGGAAGTCACTTCCAAATCCACTTCATCCAGCACTGAATCCACACCTGGGCAAAACTCCATTAAGTCTCCAGATACCTTTTCTCCAGCAACTAGTGTCACTAAAACCACTGAGAGTATCAAGCAGCAGGGTGACGTCCAGTCAGAAACATCTGCAACTTCCAGTCAGTCAGAGTCCAAGCAGGAAAATGAGAGCATTGCAAATGACACTGCAACTGCCAAACAAGTCAGGTAAATAAATGTGCAATTTACAGACAGTCTTGTCAGTCAGTTCGAATCTATGAGCATCAGTAATGATTGTTTTCTTCTTGCTTTTTACAGAGTGGAGCTGAGCGAAAGCCTGATGTCAGCTGTGTATGCCCTGCAGAAAGCCCTGGGGGAACCCAATGCCTTCAGCAAACAAGGAGCAGTATGTGTTAATTCTAAGTCTCTTATTATTCTTTTCTAAGAAATCTGAGAATTTCTAATGGCTTGGGACTCTTTTCCTATTGTTGTAAAACTGGGATTGTTTCTATTATATGATATTTGAACCTTACTGTATAAACAAAATGTGTTGCTTGTCTAAATGTCTTGGTTTTTCTCTGAAAACTAAGCTATTAACCAACTTTAAATGTGTTTTTTTACATAATTATTGGTGCTGAAAGAGCAAACAGTACTTTTTCTATGTTATTCTCCTGCTGTTTTGCTTCCTTCTAACCCTTATATCAATTTTGATTTCGCTTAAATGAGAATTCCTGACAAAGCCGTGTTTTTACATTTTTCTGGCAGTCTGTCACGTGTTTATTTGTCTTAAGCATTCTCACTGTCTCTGATCTCAGAGGGCGGCCTACACCACTGTGCTGCAGGAGTGGCTGCGTGTGTCCTGTCACAAAACCGCCGACACAGCTGTTGTCAAGGCCTACATGGACATTTTCGCCTCAATCTCCCCTCAGCTGCTGGAATTTGTGATCAACATGGCAGATGGCAACGGGAATACGGCACTTCACTACACTGTTTCACACTCTAATTTCCCTGTGGTGAAACTTCTGCTGGACACCGGTGAGCTCCTCTGCGTGTGTTTCTGTTTGTAAGAAAAGATGAAGATCTGGTGTGAAATGAGACTGTAACAAACCAGATGACACAAGACTGAATGAAAGTCAAGGGAGATAACTTTTGTTCATTTTTAAAAAACATTCAAAACCAAATCTCATCAGACATAAGCTCATAAGCTTTTCTTTGTTTCAATGAGTCAAGTATTTAAGTGCGTGTGTTCACGAAGCAGATATATAAACAGGATTTTATTTTAAAAATGGTTTTAATAATAATTTAGACATGGAAATGATTTTCTATCACTTTGAAAGTGTTGTGACTACAATTAATAACCATTAAACAATCATAATTAATTGTAAATCTGCTCCTGTTGAGGCTTAAGATTGTTTTTTCTTTTGACTGCTCAATCGGTGTCACACGTAGTCTTAAAATAAATCTGTCTCATACAATGCCATTGTCATTGTATGATCACCTGTCATAGTAATTGTCCTCTTTACCTGACAGGCCTGTGTAACGCTGACAAGCAGAACAAGGCGGGCTACACGGCAATCATGCTGACAGCTCTGGCCGCCTTCCACTCTGACAGCGACCTCCAGACTGTCCTGCAGCTGCTGCGCACAGGGGATGTCAACGCCAAGGCCAGTCAGGTGCGCCCTCTACTGCTCATTAGGGTTCACTGCATCTCCCCACCTCTTTGTCCAAGCCAAATATTATTTCCAGATGTTTCAGAATCTGCTTCTGCAGCATATATATATATATATGAATGTAGACTCAATGGCAGCTGCATATATCCTCATTGTGGAACCTAGAGTAAGAACTTTGAATGATGTGTGTTTGTAGGCTGGCCAGACGGCGCTGATGCTAGCAGTGAGTCACGGTCGAGGGGACATGGTGCGGGCGCTACTGTCCTGCGGAGCTCAAGTCAACATCCGTGATGATGACGGTTCCACTGCGCTCATGTGTGCCTGTGAACATGGTCATGTGGACATTGTTCGTCAACTGCTGTCTATCCCAGGCTGTGATGCAACTCTCACTGATAATGTAAGCAATTCTGTTTCACCACCTTCACAAATCCTGCCCAATTCCACCATCTTAGCACTCACATCTTCTTACATCTTGCAGGATGGCAGCACTGCTCTGTCCATCGCCCTGGAGGCCAGTCAAAACGACATTGCTGTACTTCTGTATGCTCACCTCAACTTTGCGAAGCCTCCTTCCCCTGTGAGTAAAATACCAGCACACTCTTATCACATAGTTACCATCTAGCATCAGCATTCAATAATTAATTAAATCTGTAAGAGATTATCAACTAGCTGTTCATGTCTCGACTCAAAAAGTATCTGACAAAGGAAATACAGGCCTTGTCTTCATGAGAAAAATGTCAATGAAGTTGCATATCAGCTTAAATTATATCTTGGAAAAGAGCAAACATAACAAAGTTGATGCCAGTGTTGAAGTATGTGAGAGATTTTTCTTCCATTAGCTGTAATTATTATTGAGATAATGTGGATGATTTGAAGCTTTGACCACTGCCATGGTAAGCTATGTTCAAACTGATATTATAATTCTTTTTTGTTTTATTAAACCTTCATTATTATTATGTATATGATAATCCAACATACGTTACTGTGAGTCTTTATTGATTTTAGGCTCAGAAACAGAGATGGGTAGCTCACAAGTTACAGCTATGCTAGCAAGATATCAAACATCTAGTTTTAGTCTTGGTCAGTAATAGATGAAGCTATAAAGTGCCATGTCAAAACTACACTAAGAGTTTGGTTAGGTTACCAACCGTGGCTAACTGTCTTATTGTAGGTGCATCTGCTCTCATCTGCCCTGTGAAACTCTGTTATGTTAGTGGATCATTTTCCATGCAACTCTAGGCAGCTGTGAATGTGACACAACACCAATCAGCCACAGCATTATGACCACCTAACCTGGTTCTCACGCAGATGGATGTTTCTCATCCATCTGGAATTTTGTCGGTTGCCTAGCTGTTCTCTGCTGTGAGTAGGCGGGGGTTGTATTCAAAAGAATTCAATGTGTGTGTCACGTACTACTTCGACCAATCATATCGAAAGCGGACGTGACGCGTTGGAGCGCGACCAGTCTCTCGGTCTGTGGTGGAAAATAAACAAAACACACAACAGCAGCGAGCAAAGCAGGAGCTAGCAGCAGCTAATCGTCCGGCAATGGCGGTAAATGATAGATGTTTGACTGTGTTCGTTGTCGCGCCGGATGCTACGTCATACCTGTTAACACCCCGCCCCACGATTGTGATTGGATCTAGGCATAGAGGCGGGCCCAGTTATGGGGTAACCGAAGACTTCGGGCTCAACAAGGCGAGCCCAGACCCTAGTGCGAGCTCACGAAGTGTAACGAAGATGCACGAAGCACGAAGGGTCTGTGTGAGAGCCAGGCTAATGACCACCTGCCTGATGTTGAGCATGTTATCCTTATGCTATGTGCAAACCTGAGTTTGAACAGAAGCGTTTGGTACTTGGAGGTTAGCAATAGGTCCTTTGGACCCTGGGGGATGTGCAGTTGGGTCTTTGTGGACTGGACTTGCTTCCCACAGATGTCATCAGAACCCCTTTGATTGGTAGGAATCACTGATTCATTGTTGTGTTCTTTGAGATCTTAAGCTTGTTTTTGCAGAGCACACTGTTTTCCTGCTGGGGGACACAGGGCAAGATGACAAAGTGATATCTATGCGAGTGCCAGTTTCCCAGCAGAACATTGCATTGTGCAGTGTTGCTCACTACACCCGTCAGTGGTTTTAATGTTGTGGCTGATTGGTGTATGTTTGTTATACAACTAACCTCCCAAAACACACTTTCATTGAAGGATTAAATAAAAGTTTGGAATATTCCTTTCTTTTTTTTCAACTTTGTCTAGGTTTCACCAAAGTCTCCTCTCTTGGGTTCTTCTCCTCCTGCTGTCGAACCAAAATAAACCACTCCCCTGCAGCTCACAGCAGCTACATGACTCCACATATGTTTTGTTCAGAGTTTTTCTGTGCATTTGTTTTCACCCTCAATAATTTAGGTACATTGTGATGTGCAGATGATGACATGACAGCTTGCATTATCCTCATAGTTTTTTTTCATACACTGTTGTCTTTTTGTAATCTCAGTGGTGATCACTAGTATGTTGAGTGATAAAGTGAGCATTTAGCAGCGGTGCAATGCTTACTCTGGTCTTGCAACAATTCACCTGTCTGCACTGTCTGTAGTGGCACTTACAAGTCAAAACTGTTTCTCAAATTTCATTATACTGGTCATGATTATACATTTTTGGTTTTATTCCATATTAGTTTTCTGTTAGTTTCTAATAGGCGTATGTGTTTAATTCTAATGTGTACAATAGCTCTTGCACAGTAGCACCATTATGTGTGACCATTACTGCCATTTGGAATAACAAAAGCCACCCTTTTCTTAGATAAGTGTCCTTGCATCAACTAGCTCATTGGTGCTACTAAATAAAAAAAAGACAACACCTCAACCGTATACACAAGATTTATTCACATCAGAGTATTTTTATATTGAGTTTTTTTTTAAATTCTGACTTAATTCAGGACTTCTGAGGCTCGTGATTTTTTTATTTTCCAAGCTGTGGAAGATTTATTACCAGGAGACAAACATTAATGTTATGTATTGACCACATTTCACAAATTCTCTGAAGGCTGCGGTACCATGGTCTTTTTTTTTTCTTTTATATGTGAAGGTATTTTGGTGGTAGGGAAAGATTAGAAAGTATCTGTGTATGTCATAAGTGCTTAGAAGATTTAAGATGACTTGGTTGCTAAATAATGGAAAGCACTGGTGAAGCTGGTGGGATTTGTCAGAGAACCAGAAAGTGACAGATTTGGGTTTAAGAAAGCATGTCCCATGTAAGATATGAATATTGAAATAATATATGTCAATACAAACTCATAATTATTTTGCCTAAAATGTAACTCTTTTAACAAAAGTACATAGGCTATTGATGTCAAAATTTCTATGACTTTTTTTCAAAGATTTTGCCACAATTTTTCTTATTCCCTTTTCTGTGATTGAATTTTATAAACTTTGAATTTTTTAATTTAAGTATCTATCTTTTTATACATGCAGAATTTTAAAGCTCACACTTGCTTTGTGTAATCTCACAGCTATGTAGTTTGTTTTCTGAACGTTTCTGTAAAATTCTTCTCTTCTAATTTGTGCATTTTGGAAAATAGTTACATAATAAATGTGGACCACAAGTCTTGCTTGCTTTCAGTCGGGATCATGATTTCCACAGTTGCGTGCTCACTAACCATTTCAGTTACGGGTAGTGCCTTTTGCAGAGTTTCCACCAGAGGGAGGACCAACACAACACGCGCGTGAGTTTCCCCTCAGTTCCGACAGCCTTAACTACTTGTCAAGCCCCGTGGATCATCGTGACATCATTTCATTTCGTGGGAACACTTAAACTTACTCTCACTTATTTAAATATCAGCATTATTATGATTAAAAATGAGAAATGTTTATCCCATGATGTCAACAACTAAGACATAATACTTTACTTGGTGTTAACCTTGTACCACCCTTACTATAATTTGAATACATATTATAAGACTGATAACACGATTGCATAGTTTACAATTCATTCAGATGAGGGGAAGAAGCTGAACACACTTAAATAACGATGACTTTCTATAGTAAAATAATGACAACTCTGATGAAGACAGACTGAAATTGTAAGATGAGGATAACTCAACTTTTAGATTGGCTGTTTGTGCTTTGTTCTTGCCTGGAAACAGGATGCTGCCACCAAAAATAGGGAAATATGATAACAACCCCTTAGTAATTGTGACCCTGATGGCCATTTAGGGATTTAAAGAAAGTACTGAGAGCATAGCTTATATGAAGTTACTACCTGCATTCCTAGAAAAAACTAAAATGATAGTTCTCCAGGTAATGGGGGACAGATTCCCTTCTACTGCAATGACTCCACATTAATTTGACCTCTTTTCACAAACAATAATACAGTCATCTGTAGCAAGTTTACACAAGTCACAATCTATGAGATAAACACTGTCACAGCAGCATCTGGTGTCCTCAGACAGCTGCTTGTTTGGGAGGAGTTGGGGAGATAAGAACCCACTGGATCCAGCGCCTTTAGTGTACACCTTAACAGTTGCGTCATGTTTGAGACCAAAGATGCCTGCCAGTCAATGAGAAGCGAGCCAGCTGTTTTTCTTTTTTTCTCCTTGTAAGAATTACACTCCCTTTCACTGACCACCACCGCACCTCTCACAGACTCAACCTCTGTATGTTTCAGTTTGTCTGCAAAAGGTCAATTATTTAGCTAAAATTAGCTTTATTGTCTGCCCAAGGAGGAAAGTCATGCCTTAAGCTGTATTAAACAGCCTGGAAAGAGAGCAGATTAAATGTGTTGCTTCACTTTTTCTTAATTCTGTCATTACCACAAAAAGGAAAATAAAACTACATATTGGTTCTAATTAGCATCCTGGTTTATTTATGCAGAATATATTCAACTAAGCCACCTTGCATTGTGTACACCACATATAAAAGTTGGTCAGACTTCTGGGAAAACCACAGTATTTGAATAAAAAAGTAGTAGTTCTCTGTATGTCTGCACGATTATTGTCCACATTATTTGTTAAAACTAAAATGTTCCATCATGAATCCAACATGGCAGATGGGGATGGAAATGTGTCTGTCGAACACATTTGTCGAAATATTTTATTCCATTAGATTCATTCAGGAGAAAATATATTATCTGCTCAACTATACAGTACAGAGTAATGTGGTCAAAATCTAATCCAAGTAGCTTCTTAAGATTTTTCTTCTGTGACTTAAAAAGTAACCGTCCACTACAATGGACGTCCCATGTCAGTGATTACAACCAGGCTGTCTGACATCATGTAGCAATTCAGTTAATTGACATTACTCAACCAGTATTTATACCCAATAGCATGTTCATTATCATTTATTTAAGAATTCATATAGTGATTTTGAATAATTTTATATGTTTACGCACTTTAAAGTTAAACTGATGGTGTTTCTAGGTATATACGTTTTTGTGCGTTTGTGAGTGTTCAAGGAGTTAAGTTTTCATTCGGACAAATATTACTTGTGTAGGTCAATCACTCAGCTGCTGAAGTTTCATGGTGATAGATTTTAGTTCAACTTTTGACATGTGTGTTTTACATTGTGTTTTAAACCAAAACAGGTCTCCGGGAACAATGCAGAATTTCACAAACAATGCACACTTGCATGTTTTCAACTTTCTAACTTTATTGCTTGTTTGTTCATGTCTCATTCATAGCCGTAATGATTTAAGATTTTATTCTGGTTATGATAGAAATCTTGAGGCCAAAGACATTACTTCCTGATTTATAGAGTAAAAAACAAAAATATCCAAAATTCTCTCAGTAAGAACTTTAGACAAGCATTTCGGCAAAATGAAACAGTAATTTTTATTGTCGCCTTTCCTTATATTCACATAACTATTGTGGAAATGTTTTATTTGTTGTGTATTCAGGTAGTACCTTATTTGTTCACGTGTAAAATTTCAGTAAAGTCGTCATACAAAAGATAACTGTTTATATGTAAATAGTCAGCTGTGGAAGTTTGATTTAGTGATGAGAACATTTATACTCAACTGTGCACCACTGTGGAGATTTGCCAAAAAAATACAGTTTTATTTCTGTTCATGTCTTCAGACTGAATCCAGAGTTGTTCAAACACATGTGATGACATCGTAAAAGCACAACACGATCAGCTGACCTAGAACAAGAGTTATCTTTTCACCATGTGTGAAGATCCACCCTTGGAGCTATAGTGTAATGGCTCAGATAAGACTTTGAAATGCAACACGTTATTGGCAGGGAAGGCAGACTTATTCTGGAAGGTTTCCAAACAAATCTAGTAATATTGTTTGGTTGCAGAGCCTAGATTTGAAATCTGGTTTGATAAGTGTTCTTTGCAGGTTTATACATTTTGTATTGATGAAAAAAGGTCAGGCCTGACCTGAATAACAACTGCATTCAGGCATTTACACCAACCCTATTATTTCTTTCTTTTTTAGAAAGTGAATATTTTGTTTGAGAGGAATTGCTGAAGGATCTCGTTTCCATGTGCAAGCTTTTTCTCACGTATGATTTATTCTAATAATAAAACAAATCAATATATAGTTGCTTATTTTCATTGTAAAGATGATGAGATTTGATGTATTGTGTAGCTAAAAACAGATGCAGAGCCACTGCGTGAAGGTTTTGCTTATCTCACACTCACTGCATCGCGTCGCTTGGACCGCCTCCCTTCTATTATCTTGGGGGCGGTTCTGGGTGTGCCTGTGCTCTGTCTTAAACATAAAACCCTCACAGTCATACTGCTCATTGTACTCAACTGACAATCAGAGACAACATGACTACTCTTACTGCCAAAGACAAGGATACCGTCAGGGCCTTCTGGTCTAAGGTGTCCAGCAAGTCTGCGGACATCGGCATGGATGCTCTGGCAAGGTAAAAGACCCAAAATCTACTAAAACTCTTAACTTTGACCGATTTATTGGTTTATATTTACACACTCATCCACTGTCACATTATTCCCAGGATGGTGATGGTTTACCCACAGACCAAGACCTACTTCTCCCACTGGAAGGATGTGGGGCCCGAGTCTCCCATGGTGAGGAAGCACGGAGTTACTATTATGGGTGGAGTTGCTGATGCTGTTAGCAAAATCGACAACCTGGCTGCTGGCCTCCTTAGCCTGAGTGAGCTGCACGCCTTCACTCTGAGAGTGGACCCTGCCAACTTCAAGGTAAAGATCCAAAGCCTTTAAGTGGATTTCTTCTCAATCTGTGCCACATCATAACATTTCCAGACTATTTTACCTTATGAAAGACTTTTACTACAACATACTGTCGGATGTAGATGGGGGGGGGGTCAGGCAAAGAACTAACATTTGCAAACATAACATCGGTCTGATTATGCATTTTTCTCAGATTCTCGCCCACAACATCCTTGTTGTCTTGGCCATCATGTTCCCCACCGACTTCACCCCTGAGGTCCATGTGTCTATGGACAAGTTCCTGGCCTCTCTGGCTCTGGCTCTGGCTGAGAAGTACCGATAAACAGCAGGAGAGGAAAAAGATGGAGATGCATGATTTTACTCTGCATATGACCAATAAACGCATCAATGCAATAAAAAAACCCCACAAAACTGTTGTTTCTTTTAGTTCTTTTGTTTTGTTCATCTCTTTACCATAACAAGGTCTTAAAATATGCGACCGTCGAACTCTACACAGCACAAGATCAGTTGCATGAACCCAATGTTTAATAATCATAATGCACGAGGGTAATTCAGGATCCTCTGAGACTTTTTTTCATTATTGACATCTACAGTTCATTCTGATGTCTAACATTAGAAATTATTTTAAAAAATCCGACATCTCTGAAATCCCTGAGATGTTGAAGACTAGTCTTGGAAAACGCTTGGCTACATCATTTTCCTTTACGGGCCAAGTTTAATCCCAAATCTTTCCAAGAAACTGTTGACACTCCATAACGAAGCCAGCATATTGTAATTCCCCGACATTTAACTTTTTCTATTTATAATGGAAATTAAGATATTTATGTAAACATCATAACGAAATAAATCAAAATCTTTAAAAGAGAATATCAATGTGAATAAACCGGAAAGGCTACACCTGATCAAAATTCCTGTCACTATAGCATGCGACACATGCACGATCTAAATGTTAATATGATAGTAATAACAGTAATGAAAATAAAAAGAAGAAGAAGACGAATGTTGTCGCTGTTCACTTAAACCAGCAATAATAATCTAATATTATGTACAAGTTAGAAAACGCCAGCATCGTGGTCTGAGTTTTAATATTAGTTTTAAGATCCCCTGTTTTCTCTTTTTTTTGTGGTTCTGGATAACCTTTATACTGATGAACGATTTTCATTTGTTTCAAGACAACATCTGAAGAGCTTCTAAGTGAACGGTCGGTTTATTTCATGTAACCTACATGATCAAGCCCGGGCACTTAAAGCAAACCATCGGGTTCAAGTCGCTGCAGCTCTTTAATGTTCTTTTTTAACGAGAAAACACTGAAAAACAGACTGTCAGTTTAAAATGAATTGCTCTCATTTAGGCACGAAACGACAGCAATAAATCTCTTTCTTTCTTTGTTTGCTCTGTTTTTGTTTGTCTTTATTTGGGTTTATATCGTATTCTTTTTTTATGTGTTGTCCTTCCATCAGTTATCACAATAACCAGGGACAGACAACAGGTTTGACCTATGATTTTTATTAACTTTTGGTGGTAAATAAATTCCTCTGCTGAAGCTGCTGGTACTGCTTTCTCAAGCGGGACCAGCCAAGGACCAAGGACCTTCTAAGAAGAGGCCCTGGCGTCAGCTGTGAAATATTGACCAATCTGAGCAGGCAGCCGACGAGGAGCTTTAACACAACAAACAAACACTGACAAGAATAGATGGTGCTTTGATTATTAAACATTAATGCCACAATCAGTCCAACTGAGTCTGAGTTATCTGAAGTTTGTCTTCTCAGAGTGTAAGCTCTGTTCATTGTATGCACTCTTGAAGTTGTTGATGTTCTTCACAGATACAATCTTTTCTTGAGCTTGAACCGTGGGGGTTGATTTGACACGAGTAGCACAGAGGTTTCCAACGCAGCCAAAAACAGAGTCAGACAGATCTAGAGAGACATCCAATGAGGCATATCACTTGTTAAGTATTAATCGAAGAAGTTCACTTTCCAAGGAAATAAGGATCTCTATGCAAAATGGTATGGATGCCGAGCCACGGGACGTACGATGTCATCATACAAACTATCCATTTGACCATTTTTCTGGCCCTATATTTTTCCGTATGCGGTGCACAAGATGCGATCTTTAAAGGAAACCCTATTGATAGCGCGGTGGGATGGACAAGAAGATGATGCCACTGGACCACTGTTAAGACAGGGGCGTATCTGTGATGTTCACGAGAAAATAGCGAGTTATTTTTTCCTTTGGCTTATTATTTCAGGAAACAAAAACTGATCAACTTCCTGTGGAGAATAATCACACATTTGTTTTTAAATTAAGGAAGTTGCCTGCATTGTAATGCCAAGTTAAACTGGCCTTAAAAACTGCTGGTTGGAGCTTTATTATCCTGCTTGAACCTGTGACTTAATTTTAGCTCAACTCTGCTGTTTTGTGATATCTTATCCAAACCCAAATTCTTCAGTGTGTGTGTCAGCTATTAAACCGCAGTAGGAAATGTTTGTTGTTTTTATACAGATACAATCCCCAAAGTGATTTGCATAGTAGTCCTGCTAGAATCAACACTTTTGATACAGTTATCGATAGTTGTTAATGAATAAAGTATTTTTCTATTCTATCATTTATAATTTTTAATCTTGGAAAGTGATTGAGCATTTTGTTGAAGAATCATTGCTGCAAGAGTTCGTTCTCCTGTCATCTGATTGGTCTAACATCTTGACGTCTTGAAATGCAACACGTTATTGGCAGGGAAGGCAGACTTATTCTGGAAGGTTTCCAAACAAATCTAGTAATATTGCTTGGTTGCAGAGCCAAGATTAGAAATCTGTTTTGATAAGTGTCCTTTTCAGGTTTATACATCTTGTATTGATGAAAAAAGGTCATGTCTGACCTGAATAACAACTGCATTCAGGAATTTACACCAACTCTATTATTTCTTTCTTTTTTAGAAAGTGAATATTTGTTTGAGAGGAATTGCTGAAGGATCTCGTTTCCGTGTGCAAGCTTTTTAAAATGGATTTTTCTGCGATGTTCTAACGTTTGATTTATTCTTATAATAAAACAAATCAATATATAGTTGCTTATTTTCATTGTAAAGATGATGAGATTTGATGTATAGTGTTGCTAAAAACAGATGTGAAGGTTTTGCTTATCTCACACTCACTGCATCGCGTCGCTTGGACCGCCTCCCTTCTATTATCTTGGGGGCGGTTCTGGGTGTGCCTGTGCTCTGTCTTAAACATAAAACCCTCACAGTCATACTGCTCATTGTACTCAACTAACAATCAGAGACAACATGACTACTCTTACTGCCAAAGACAAAGATACCGTCAGGGCCTTCTGGTCTAAGGTGTCCAGCAAGTCTGCGGACATCGGCATGGATGCTCTGGCAAGGTAAAAGACCGAAAATCTACTAAAACTCTTAACTTTGACCGATTTATTGGTTTATATTTACACACTCATCCACTGTCACATTATTCCCAGGATGGTGATGGTTTACCCACAGACCAAGACCTACTTCTCCCACTGGAAGGATGTGGGGCCCGAGTCTCCCATGGTGAGGAAGCACGGAGTTACTATTATGGGTGGAGTTGCTGATGCTGTTAGCAAAATCGACAACCTGGCTGCTGGCCTCCTTAGCCTGAGTGAGCTGCACGCCTTCACTCTGAGAGTGGACCCTGCCAACTTCAAGGTAAAGATCCAAAGCCTTTAAGTGGATTTCTTCTCAATCTGTGCCACATCATAACATTTCCAGACTATTTTACCTTATGAAAGACTTTTACTACAACATACTGTCGGATGTAGATGGGGGGGGGGTCAGGCAAAGAACTAACATTTGCAAACAAAACATCGGTCTGATTATGCATTTTTCTCAGATTCTCGCCCACAACATCCTTGTTGTCTTGGCCATCATGTTCCCCACCGACTTCACCCCTGAGGTCCATGTGTCTATGGACAAGTTCCTGGCCTCTTTGGCTCTGGCTCTGGCTGAGAAGTACCGATAAACAGCAGGAGAGGAAAAAGATGGAGATGCATGATTTTACTCTGCATATGACCAATAAACGCATCAATGCAATAAAAAAACCCCACGAAACTGTTGTTTCTTTTAGTTCTTTTGTTTTGTTCATCTCTTTACCATAACAAGGTCTTAAAATATGCGACCGTCGAACTCTACACAGCACAAGATCAGTTGCATGAACCCAATGTTTAATAATCATAATGCACGAGGGTAATTCAGGATCCTCTGAGACTTTTTTTCATTATTGACATCTACAGTTCATTCTGATGTCTAACATTAGAAATTATTTTAAAAAATCCGACATCTCTGAAATCCCTGAGATGTTGAAGACTAGTCTTGGAAAACGCTTGGCTACATCATTTTCCTTTACGGGCCAAGTTTAATTCCAAATCTTTCCAAGAAACTGTTGACACTCCATACGAAGCCAGCATATTAACCTTCTGGGCTAAAGTGTCCGCCAAGGCTGACGACATCTGAGAAAAACGGATTATCAGACAGATGTCATGAATGCAGATCATGCACATCATGTTGTACATGAATCACTTGGAGCTACCAGAAATATTTGGATTGTTTAAACCGTATGAACATAGAAAAAAAGCCTGCATTCATGACAGAAAGGACAAGTTTCCACAGTTAGTCCAGAGACTTCTCAAGTGACATAGTTTTAGGAAAACATCAGTTTATGGAGTTACCTTGAAGTTGGCAGGGTCCACCCGCAGAGTGAAGGCGTGCAGCTCACTCAGGCTAAGGAGGCCAGCAGCCAGGTTGTCGATTTTGCCCATAACCATCATGTTCCCCAAGGACTTCACCACTGAAGTCCACGTGTCCATGGACAAGTTCCTGGCCTCTCTGGCTCTGTCTGAGAAGTATCGATAAACAGAAGCTGAAAGACACAGCAGCATGATCACTTGCGTGTGAAGAATAAATGCAGTGACAACGTTGTCTTACTCTTTGTTGAATTAATCTGGGTATAAAGTTTTATTCATGTCCAAAACGTCGCTGTTGTCTGACTAGCAGCGCTCAGGGATGAATCAAAAGAATTTCTGACTCAAGAGGATACAAATGTTTCTTATGGGCTTCTATGTGTGAAAATAACGTAGATTGAATGTTTCTTGGAAGCAAAGTAAGTGAATGCAACTTGGGGCAAAATGCATTCAATCAAAACAGCAAACGCTAAACGACAACAAATCATGTAAAAATATGCCGTTGTATTCACGGTCGTGTAACAAGTTGTATATATGTGATTATATGAAGCACAATTTAACTTTTTCACTGTGGTCACGCCATCTGCGCTTCAGAGAGGCACGGTAGTACACTTGAAAATCGAGTGCCCGTCTACATCGCGTCGTACGGTAAAGCGTGTGAGCCCAACGCATGATGTACATGGGCAGATCAATAAACTCAACAAAAAAAACCTGATCAAATTGTTTTCTGCAAACACCACCAGACTCTTGTTCCCATGTCCCCAGCTACCTCTGTGGTGATTTCCAAGTTCTTTCACTGCATCATTTTCATCATCTGATGCTGAAATCATCGGTGACATCACCCCATCTCTATCTATCACTCTCCTTCTACTTTTTGCATAATGTGGTTTCATTTCACCATTTTTGCTTTTAACTTGCTTGATGTCCTTGTGTGTGTGTGTGTGTGTGTGTGTGTGTGTGTGTATGTGTGTGACCATATTCCTTACTGGACATCCAGCCCTCCCTGCACCAGCCCAAATCAACCAGTCATCTCTACCTTGTCTGCACCTCTCATCAGTCCAATAATGGCCAAACGGGGAAGAGACAAAACCAAACTGAAATTATCTCCAGAACACCTGACAGTGAGCAGGCTAAACAGTAAGGAAGCTAACTCAAAACTGTGTATCAATGAGGCCCCAGGCATGACCTGATTCTTGACTTCACTTGGAATGATGTGACCTTGTGGAGCACCATAGACAGTGGCAGATCCAGAGCTCAGAGCAACAGTGACAAATATATATGCAGCATGTAGGCTACAACAGATCTCCAGATACTCCTATCCTGGCTTTCCTGATGCTTTACTGCTGCATATTCCTAAATATTGAGATTTCAAACACAAGGTTCACGGGTACTTCTGACATGGCTTTTAATTTTGCTTTACTGCAGGAATTTCCTGTAAAGACATGTTAATCAATAAATATGTTATTAAATAAACAAAAAAAAAACATTTTGTCCATTTTTTCAGCTGTTGCCCAGATGTTAATACCATGTATTTTATTGAGATGTGGTTTTATGGGGTTAAATATACTGTATCTCTCCATTATTTAGCTACACTTCTTCAATTTTTTTATTTATTTCCCATTTTTAAATTTCACATCTCCATGTTAAACTTAATTGTCCAGCTTTTTAGAAAAAGTTTGGATTCATATGACACAGCAAATAAAATATTTCTTGATAACAATATTATGCTGTACACAGCTAAATAGATCGCCTATACCCTTAAAAGTCAGAGCCACACAGTTCAGTGTAGGCATTAGGATGGAAAATAAATTTTAGTTTGAGTTGTGTTACTAAAGTCTTAACTGTATGTCCTCATTATGTGATCTTCACTCATACATTGTTCTGTTAAATCACTTTTAAATATGTCGAGAATTGCTACATCAGATTTATCAATATTCAGTTTCTTTGGGAATCTGAGAGGACATTTTATTAAAATTGTCAACAAAATCTTCCATGCAAGTGGCCACTATGACAGGGTTCTTACAAACTTTCATGCTGCAATCCCCCAGAATGGACCATTTGCCCATTTTGATTACCACATGCTTAAATGACAAACCCTCCGAATATTAAATCTACAACTCCTCGTTCCTTCTCATTGGTAATTTCTCTTGATTTGATCTGAAAGAATGACAGAGAAAAAGGGAAAATATGGGTGAGTTTGTTTTTGCATACTAACATGATCTTTTTGTGCTTGCCTTTGATTCTTGTTTAGGCGCTGTTTGTTTTTTTAATAACAGTGTCTTGGAAAATATTTTCATGAAGTGGACTAAAAAATTCCCTAAGTTGCTGTTGTTACTAACTGTTCTACTTACGTTGAAAGTTAACTTAATTTAGCTTTTTCCTTAAATATTTTCCATCTAGAATTGTCTTCAAAACATTTGGAAAGGTAAGAAACAGACTCTAATGCATTTCCAAATCTGAATATGCACTAAGAGAGGCAAATCATTTTTGACAATAACATAACATTTTAAGCTTGCAAATAATTTTCTGTGTACTATTTGTGTGTAAAACATACCTGTTTACCTTTTGTGCAATTACATTCAAATCTGATGAAGACACCAGAAACCAGATCTGCTATCCATCTTTTTATCCTGATCTTGGGTCTACATCCCCATTGTTAAAATATGATAACATGCATTGAAAATCACCACAGAGGTAGCTGGGGACATGGGAACAAGAATCTGGTGGAGTTGGCAGAAAACAATTTGATTTGTTTCTTAATGAAGTTTTTAAATCTGACTATGCAGAAATGAATGGGAATGTGTGAATGAATGTGCTTCAATAATTTTGTTCTATCATTTTGTTTTAATGACCTGTCCAGGGTGTACCCCGCCTCTCGCCCATTGACCGCGGCTCCAGCCCCCGATTTAGACGGGCACTCGATTTTCAAGTGTAGATTGCGCGACTGTGCCTGTCCGAAGCGCAGATGGCGTGACGTCAGTCGCATTTCCAAGGAGTCAAGGCAGCGTTAAACTCAACCTGAATGTCAAATAGTGAAATTGGTCCACAGTTAAACGTAGCAGAATTTCAATAAAGGCTCAAACCCCCTAAAACTTAACGAAATACTTTCAAAACAGTAACACTCACATGCCTTGAATTACTGAAACTGCTGCAGTTGCTCAAAAATGGTAAAATTACATTTTCAGTACCCCAAACCGTCACATGCACATATGTTTACCTTTGCATATTATAACCCATCTATGTTTTTAATTACGTGAAACTGTCACATATATGATAGCCTACTCCACAGCTTTTACATTTTCAAAGACGTTCATAGGGACGTAGGAAAAGTCAAAGGTGGGAATCCTATTCGAGTCCCATTGTTGTCCAACTTTGCTGTCAATCCGGTTAATTAAAACGCGCGGTTATGCTTAAATGTGGATTAATAGATTCTTACAAGCTTTCAAAGGAACAAAACGTTATCCATTTCTGCTCCTTCGTCACCGCTTTGATTTGGGAAGGTTTCACTTGGTCGTCAGCCTCTCCCTTGCAAGTGATCTGCAAGCTTGCTTGCCATTTCATTGTTTTCTGTGTAACGAAAACTGGATTGATATCAAATTCGGAATACTTTTCGGTGCAAATGTTGTTATTGATCCTTTTTATCAGGACTGTGCTTCTTGGCGCTCTCCAGGGTCCTGATTCCTCCTGATTGGAGACACCTCAGAGGGCTCTGCAGCACGGTGCTGACACGAACACTGTAGTGAGAATGCAGTGAAGATAAACTAATCATGTACTTCTCCGAAAAATTACATTTTTTTGCCGGTATTTTTCTTTTTTTCTTTTCCTTTTTATTAGTAATCTTTTCTATACATAGATGGCTGACTGTTGTGGTGCACCCAAATGTCTTCGTTAAATCACCAGCAGGTGGCGCTGTAGTTGATGATTTCTCAGCATTCATTGCAGGTTACTTAGGATCAAATTATTGAATTTATGACAATGCTGACATTGTTTTGGATTCAATTTAATTTGATTGTTGAGCGTGCTCAAAGTGTCCCACCATATGTTCAGGGGGCTATTCCAGCTTTGAGTCATTTCTATACAAGGAACCAATGGTTTTCAAAATCTGAGACAATAAGTCTCCTGTTAGATAAAGTGTAGACAACATATTCAGTTCACCTTTTGGCTCATAGCTGATCAATTCCTGTATGGATCATGATTATGTTGTTCAATCCCATACACAGTTAGCTAATAAACTTATAACAACATATTGCTGTCTGACACATTGAGACTACAAAAATACATCAACTGTCTGCCCCTAGGTATTTATTTGTTTCTGACTCTGTAAAAACAGTCAGACTCCCCAGGGATTAATGTATCTGTGCTTTTCAACAACATTACAAACATTTGAGAAAAGCTTTTGCTAAATCATGCATACTCACCTCCATTCAATTAGCCTCCACCACCACGTCTGAAACTGATCAGTAAGAAGCTGCGCAGCACTCATCCAAGTTATCATTCAGTAACTTTCTGACAGTTGTTGCCATCACACCAATTAAAAACTGAAATATGTAAGACTCTGTGTATTTTTTTTTTTTTACTTTAAAAGTTTCCATAAAAGTTAATTAAGGTTTGATTTTTAGATTAAGTAAAAACAGTTTAGCCTACATGCACATTTAGTCATATTTGTGTTTAATTATCTGTAACGTAACATATCTGGATCTTAAAATTATGTTCTGTGCCTCGATTAAAAATCCTGTCCGTACTTTATTATTTATTGTTGTGAAACATCTTTCCATCTAGTACCAGACAAATAAGTAATAGTCTCTATAGTCTGTAAACTGATGTAGTGCTGCCAATGTTTGCAGCAGTTTTTAATTAAATTAATTTCATGTTGACAAAGTAGATTCAGATTTCAGTCAGAGTTTTAAGGAAAACTATGTTTTGTGCATTTTGTAAATGCACAACAAGGGGGCATTTGGGGAAAAATGGACAGGGTACTATAATTTGATAGACAAGACATAAATTATGTTGAGCTAAGTCACATAGGGGCGGCGATACCGTCATAGTTGAAACTATAAACATTTGGAGTTGGAGAGGAGTTGGAGAGGAACCATGGAGGTGGATCTTTGATTTAGAGAAGTGTGTGAGCCATGCAGGGAATTCAGTCAAAATACATGGCAGGATGACAGCAGTACGTCATCATATTTGGCTTTTGTCAGGGTGGAATCTGCTCGAGCGCACTTCCACGTTGCTGTCATCCAAGAGTGAAGCTATTTGATGTGGCCATCTATGCCCTCATGAGAGGCTCTCTGGTAAGGCTGCGATACAGTTCACGGAAAGCCAAGCTATTAGATATTGTTGATACATCCAGGAATCTACAGAACCTGAGCTTTTTGCATAGAAAAGGAATCAAGCACCTTATCCGAGTGCCTTATCCGTAAATCAGGCCTTTTTGTTACTTTTGTTTTATCAGGGATTCACAAATATTTAGAGACGTTTTGCATGATCATTCATAATTTCTTCAAAGAAAAAAAAACACACATCTAATAAATTCAGCAAAGCGAGGAGAAACGTTATTCCAACCACAATTAGTATCACGGTTCTTCAAATCCAGTTGATAAAAGGTCGTAAAACCAGAGAGAAAAAAAGTCGTCATCCGTTGGTTTTTGGTCTTAAAATCTAAAACGAATTAGGTCATTTGAGGCCAAAACACTAATGAAAAAAGTATGCATGAAGGCAATTGCAGAATGGTCCTTTGGATCATTTATTTGGGCGGGGTAAGCCTGAATGCCCAGATAAGGAAAGTTTATGTCACAATCTAAGCTGAGCAGCTGGTGGAAGCTTGCTAAAAACAAGACAGAGGCAAACTTTATGTTTGAAGACACTGTACAGCTTCCCTAAGTATCTCGATGTGTTTTGTACATGTCAGTTTATCCCTAATCGGTTTAATGTAAGGGGAGCACACTTAAGAAACTGTCTTTTTATTGATTACATGGCGCCATGGTCAAGTGGACAGACGAGGAGCGCCGCACTGTCAGATCAGTTTGGGAAAAAGTTGACATTGATGAGATTGGACCACAAGTGTTGGCAAGGTAGAGTTTGATTTTCAGTTATTCGTCTTTAAAGCATGCATGCCTCCAGCTAGATAATCGTATCTTGCTTGTCTCCCTTAAATAAAATAAAATAACAGCGAATTAGATTTTTGTTCCAAAGGGACGCAGAAATACTAAAGAGAAATTGCTTTATTTTCAAACCTTTATGTTATTTACAGGCCTTTCATTCATTCAGGACATTTCAGCACCATTTTAAAGCAAATTTCATGGCTTGAAAATGACTTCCATTTCCCTTGGTACCAATATGGATGGTTACAGTCTTACGTTTTTTCCTAGTTGTCAGTTGTGTTTTAATTTTTATGTGTTTGCGTGATACAAATTTGCCAGTTTCACACTTCTGATATTGACAGAACTCTGATTGTCTACCCCTGGACCGAGCGCTATTTCGGCATGTTTGGAGATATCTTCACAAACACTGCAATTTTGAGTAACGCCAAAGTTGCCGCCCATGGGAAGGTCTTGCTGAAAGCTTTGGACATTGGGGTGAAGAACATGGACAACATGAAAGCGGCGTACGCTGATCTGAGCAGGATGCACTATGAAAACCTCAACGTAGATCCCGATAACTTCAGAGTAGGCAATAAATATCCTGCATCTAAAGTGACAAATTGTTTAAGTGATACATTCCACATCCGCACAGACCGGATTCATTTTGCTTTCGTTTTATCCACAGCTGTTGGCAGACTGCATCACCATTAGCGTCGCCTGCAAACTCAAGAGCAACTTGGACCCTCGGGTCCAAGCAATCTGGCAGAAGTTTCTTACCGCTGTAGTCGAAGCTATGAACAGTCAGTACAAATGAGGAGCCACACACAGTGTTGGGTTAAGTCTACGAATAAAACTGATGTTTCAACCCTGGTCTGTTTTCCATCTTATCTTTGATGCCATAATCGTGAAATGTAACACTTCAGTATGTTTTATAACTGAGTAATTACTTTAAATGTGAGTTTTTATTAATTTCATGAGTGATGGCTTTCTACAAGTGTGCGTTTCAAGAAGCCTATTCAGTAACGTTGCAGTTCTTCATTCGGGATTTAACGACTCCTAGAGGCTTTGAGAGGTTTTACAGATTATTAAGAAACTAATGTGATTATTACAGGTCTTTCACTGTGGTTTCAATAACAGATTCAGATGAGCAACAGTCAGCTTCTTCAGATTGCAACATGCTTTTCATTCTGAATGGGTAAAATATAGCCGAGGCATCTGTTTAAACACAAAATGTGTCAGATTTGTTGCTTTTTTTTAGTGCTTGGGGTAGGCTAGAGTATCTGCGTTGGATTTTGTTGGTTTGTATATGAGGCAAACTTTTCAGTTGTTTATTATGAGGGGTAAAGATGGAAACTCATTATCACATTACTCGACACCCTCTGATTACACAATTTTACAACAATAAAGCTATACTGTTAAATTATTACAGTGACGCTATTGTGTTTGGATTTAATTAGTAAATGCCTGGATTTTGCTTCGTGAATTTTTACACACAAAGTATCTAAATTGACTTATATCATCGTCACACCATGTGGAATAGAGATCTGCGTCATGGCAGCAGGGTTTTCTCAGGTCCTTCCAGTGCAAAGCAGAGGATATTTGTTTGAGGTCTTCACGAGGCTGTGATATCATGAACCTATCAATAAGCCTGTTTTTGTAGGTAAGAATATCCCTTTTAATCACAATAGGTGTGGTACTGTTTTGTTTAAAGATGCTATGCAATTAAATTTGCGATTGCTCTGATGTAAACATTTCTGCAGGTGTGACCATCCAAGTTGGGATGTATTCATAAATTCATAAGCGATATTTCAAAGCACATCGTTTATCACGTAAGATACAAAATGTAAGATTCAATAAGAATAAGAAAAGATACGTCAAGCCTAAGGCTTGTATCTCAGTATTTAGCTTTTTATTTTTTGCAAAGACCAAAAAGTTTGATGTTTTAGATTTAAAAAAAAACGTTTCTGACCATGAGCACCACTCTTACACTTGATATTCTTTCATGTCTTTGACATATTTGGACATAATGGTAATATCAGTTTCCCAGTGGGCAACAGGAGTACAAGGAATAAGTCCAGGGTTGCTCCTCGCATTCCACTTATAAAATCTTGACCGTGGACTTTAGGTTCTTCTCACAATTGACTGAGTAGTTGACAACTATCTGAAGGAATATCAGTCATCATGAACAGTGTGATGTTCAGTATGCATGAAAGTACAACTGCAGTTAAATGAAGGAGGCCAAAGACACTGTCGAAAATAAACTAATATTGCCTTGAATTACGGGAAAAAGTTTTGTTGAAAGCAACAGAAACTATAAAATTATAAGGAAACAAAAACACAACTCAAAGGCAAGGCAAGTTTATTTGTATAGCGCAATTCAACAACAAGGTGATTCAAAGTGCTTTACAGATACATTCAAACAGTAGAAATAAAAAGCACGATTTAAATTTTAAACCAAAAGAAAAGAAATAAGAACAATAGATAAAATCAGATAGAATCAGTAGTTAAAATATGATTAAGTTTTGAAACTCAAGCTTCAGATTTGGAGCTTTATTCAAATGCAGCTGAAAATAGGTGTGTCTTCAACCTGGACTTAAATACACTGAGCATTTCAGCTGATCTGAGGCTTTCTGGGAGTTTATTCCAGACATGTGGAGCATAGAAGCTGAATGCAGCTTCTCCATGTCTGGTTCTGACTGGGAACTGATAAAAGACCGGATCCAGATGACCTGAGGGGTCTGGAAGGTTCATACTGGGTCAGGAGGTCACTGATGTATTTTGGTCCTAGACCATTCAGAGCTTTATAGACCAGCATCAGAACTTTAAAGTCTATCCTCTGATGGACAGGCAGTCAGTGTAAAGACCTCAGAGCTGGACTGATGTGGTCCACTTTTTTGGTCTTAGTGAGGACTCGAGCAGCAGAGTTCTGAATAAGCTGCAGTTGTCTAACTGACTTTTTAGGTAGACCTGTAAAAATGCTGTTACAGTAATCAAGCCTACTAAAGATGAATGCATGGACTAGTTTTTTCAGGTCCTGCTGAGACATCAGATCTTTTAACCTTGATATATTCTTAAGGTGATAGTAGGCTGACTTTGTTACTGCCTTAATGTGTTTTTCCAAATTTAGGTCTGAGTCCATCACTACACCCAGATTTCTGGCCTGGTTGGTAGTTTCTAGGTGTATAGATTGAAGTTCTGTGGTGACCTGTAATTGTTTCTCTTTGGCTCCAAAGACAATTACCTCAGTTTTGTTTTTGTTTAGCTGGAGAAAGTTGTGGCACATCCAGTCATTAATCTCTTCAATGCATTTACCAAGAGCCTGTACAGAGCCTTGGTCTCCTGGTGACATTGTAATATATATCTGCGTGTCATCTGCATAGCTATGGTAGTTTATTTTGTTGTTTTTTATAATCTGTGCCATTGGGAGCATGTAGATGTTAAACAGAAGAGGTCCCAGGATGGAACCTTGGGGAACTCCACAAGTGATTCTTGTCTGCTCAGATGTAAAGTTACCTATTGACACAAAGTACTTCCTGTTCTCTAAGTATGTTTTGAACCAGTTTAGTATAGTTCCGGAAAGACCCGCCCAGTTCTCCAGTTGTTTGAGTAATATATTGTGGTCAACTGTATCAAATGCAGCACCAAGATCTAGTAAAACTAAGACTGACATTTTTCCACCGTCTGTATTCAGACATATGTCATTAAACACTTTGGTCAGAGCAGTCTCAGTGCTGTGGTGCTGTCTGAAACCTGACTGGAAGGTGTCATAGCAGTTATTTTGTTTTAAAAAGTAATTAAGCTGTTGAAAAAACGCTAATGATCTTACTTAAAAATGGGAGATTTGAGATGGGCCTGTAGTTGCTCATTTGTGCCTTGTCAAGATTGTCCTTTTTCAGCAGAGGTTTGATTACAGTTTTTTTTTAGTGGCTCTGGAAACACACCCGACATTAAAGACAAGTTCACGATCAGTAAACTCAAGCTTCAGATTTGGAGCTTTATTCAAATGCAGCTGAAAATAGGTGTGTCTTCAACCTGGACTTAAATACACTGAGCATTTCAGCTGATCTGAGTAACAGGTCTGACTCTGACAAAATCTTTGAGACCCTTTTGAAAAAAGCTGTTGGCAGGATGTCTAAACAGCAAGAGGAGGAGTTCAGCTGACGTAAGATGTACTCCAGGTCTTTGCTGTTAATGGAACTGTGTCATGGTGTTTAAACGGGTTTTCGGTGGACACGGTACATATGCTGAACCTGCTGCTGATGTACCAACTGCTTGTCTAATATTTTGGATTTTGTCTGTGAAGAATTTGGCAAAGTCATTGCAGGCCATAGTGGAATGAAGTTCAGTTGCCACTAACACAGGAGGGTTTGTTAACCTGTCGACTGTAGCAAATAAGGCCCGAGCATTAGGACTGTTTTTGGTGATGATGTCAGAGAAATAGGACTTTCTTGCATTCCTGAGTTGTAAATTATTAGAGTGAAGTTTCTCTTTATAGATGTTGTAATGAACCTGGAGATTTGTTTTTCTCCATCTGCGCTCAGCTTTCCGACACTCTCTTATCCCATTTTTCACTGGTGTGGAATTTCTCCATGGAGACTTCTTCCTTCCAGAGATAACCTTCACCTTAATGGGAGCAATAGCATCCATAACATTTAACATTTTAGCATTGAAGCTACTGATGAGCTCATTGACTGAACCCCCGGACAGGGCAGGTGTTTAGGAGAAGACCTGGTTAAAGATCTCACTACTGTTTTCAGTTAAACACCGTTTTGAGATCACTGCTGTTGAGACATTTGTGTGCAGTGAAATCGTATTCTCAAAGAAAACACAGGAATGATCAGACAGGCCCACATCAGACACAGTAACCTCTGAAATGCTCAGACCCTTAGAGATCAGTAAGTGTAGAGTGTGCCCCCTATTGTGCGTGGCCTCTGTTACATGCTGAGTCAGCCCAAAGTTGTCCAGAGTGTTACTCAGGTTTTTAGTCCCTTTGTCCTGAGGGATGTCCACATGGATGTTAAAATCACCAACAATAATTACACAGTCAAAATCAACACATATCATAGACAGCAGTTCACTGAGGTCATCAAAAAAAAAAAAAAGAAGGGAGACAGAGGGAGTGTGTTTTCTTCACGTATCGTGAAACACTCACACTTGTTGCTGTTTGTTCAACATTGGATGGGCGCTGTCCTCTCGTTACTTATTCTGGTCCAGAGCAGGGACAGGAGGGGAGGACCTCGGACAGCTCCACGTGGACGCGGGTATCTGCTGGTTCAGGACCTCCGGTGTTCCCGTGATATACTTTCTACAGCAACGGTGTACCTCATTCCATGGTTACCTGGATGTTTGTTATTCAATTCAATTATTTAGGTCCATGTTAAGCACCACGTCACTGTGAATATTTAAGGATACTAAAAGTATAAAGGAAATGTACATTTTTTCTGTCCGCAAGAGGGCGCCACAACTTTGTAATAGAAATCCAAAGGAATCAAACGTCTTTAACAGTCAGGAGAAGCTAATAACTGTATTGTCACACAGTTATTTCAAGGTAGTACAGTTGAACCTTTTTAACTACAAGTGTGGTTAACTTTAATCGGGATAAGGAAACCTCGCAGACTCTGACTGTGGTGGTATTTGTGTCGCAATATTTACAAATCAAGTTTGTTAGTATAAATCCAAGAAAAAAAGTAGCAGTAGATAATTACATTGTCCTTCATGGTGCAGATTACAGAAACAACCCAAATTCTGTTGGATTAATCACGTCACAGCATATTCGTAACTAAAAGAGCTTTGTCGTTTGTGCCTTTGTAGGCGAAAAACAATGAATGAAGTATTACCTGCGCCAGTCACAGTAAGTATTGCCATTGAACCATGAACAATCTGGAGGATGCAGGATTATAACAAAAAATAAATAAAAAAATCACTGATCCTGAAAAGTATTTAAACCTCTCAAAAATCTGCAACCTTTTCAAAAGCACACAAAGACGATGATCAGCTCCAGTCTCAGCCTGAAGATAAACAGTTATAGAGGTGAACAATGAGCTGAAGGTGGACCTTATTTTGTTTTGGGCCTACCTGGCAAATATGAAGTCCATTAGACCTCTGAAGTAACGTTCAGTGCATTAAGCCTTGGTGTTTTCTGACTGTATGGCGTGTGTCTCCAGACGGTAATATCCTCCCTATCACGCCCTCTATTTCCGCCCAGTTAATGCAGAAAAATCTGCTGTCAGCGCATTAGTTTACCGGTGTCAGCTTTGGTTTTATTAAAAATGAATCCATATCAAACAGTGGAGATTAAAAAAAAATGCTCACATTATTACAGCTACAGATCTGGCGAATATGTGAGTCATCAGGCTTCTAGAAATCTCCGCTGTGCCGTAATGTTGTGGCAAGAAAATGATCGCATTAGATTGCCTTCACACTGATAAAACCATACGTGTAATTAAATGAAACAGACAGCAAGTGACCTCTTCGACTTCAAATGCACTTGTGCTGCAAAGTGAGGCTGCTGCTTGCATTGCTGAAAACATTATCTCGCTCCCCTCCGCGGAGCCGCCCCTTGACGTTTAGATAAGGCAGGAAACACACCACTTAATGGCAACAACCGTCACCGCAAATGACCCCAGTCATCACGTTGGTGTCCACTGATAAGCAGATATTTATTAATTACAGAAGTTAGATTTTTAAATCAGGATCATTGGACTGCCATAGGCCACACTAGATTTAAGTTCGGTCAAATCTTCAGGCTGTCAAAGAAATAGCTTTGCAATTGGCTTTTTTATGGGGCTTACTTCTAGTGTTTCATGGCATATTGATACCTTTATACCCTAAACATAGAACAGTCAAGGAAAATCCTCGTGATAAATTGTACGGAATTTGACAAGCAATTTGCCTTCAATGAGCTCATGCAATTTTGCAATTGAACTTCAAATCTCTCGTTTCTGACTGTCTCTTGTTTAAAAAACAACTCCTACAGATTTTTTTCCACTTCTTGCCTCTGAAAATGTGTATTTTGAGTTCCTTAATTGTTGATTGAATTTAAACAATATGTGAAGCTCTTCAAACAGTCACCTATGATCGACTGTTGGTTTCGAGAGAGCCTCTGTGACCGTGTTCTTTCGTTTATCTCCTGCTAGCTGTAACAGATCACTTGGAACCTGTCCAAATGCACATATCTTGGAGGTAATTCTGGTGTGACCATGCCCTGTTACTTATATAAAACCCGCTATAGGTTTGTGATGTGGGCATTCAAACCAAACAAACTGCAAGATGAGTCTCACCGCCAAGGACAAGGAAGCAGTCAAGTCCTTCTGGGCTAAAGCGTCTGGCAAGGCCGACATGATCGGCTCTGATGCTCTGTCCAGGTAAACATGGCACCACACTCATTGATACAGCTTGATTTATTTTTTTATGCATTTGCTAATTCACTTGTGTTTTTTCCCAGGATGCTGGTAGTGTACCCTCAGACCAAGACTTACTTCTCCCACTGGAAGGACCTGAGCCCCGGCTCTGCCCCGGTGAATAAGCACGGAAAGACCGTGATGGGTGGAGTTGCTCTTGCTGTGAGCAAAATCGACGATATTGCCGCAGGCCTTCTTAACCTCAGTGAGCTGCATGCCTTCACTCTGAGAGTGGACCCTGCTAACTTCAAGGTACAGAGTTTAACAACTGTTTTGTCCTTGCTCTGTAGCTTCAATTATTCTCACACAGTCTCAAAGCCACCAGTCGTGGTCATATCAAATCAGATTTGATCAAAATATTTCTGTCACTATAAGGAGTTTCCAAGACTTTTCTCCTCTCCTCTCTACAATCCTCATATTCACGCATCTGGTTAAGGGGTTGCTTTTCATATAGATTAGCAAAATGGTCTGTGACTGCTTTTTACACGACAGTGCCCTGAGTGGGATTGGGTTTTCAAAGTAACTCTTTCGGTTATGTGTTGCACATGGATCCAGGTTTTTAACAGCCTCTGCTGGTAAAGATTGTGGCATTTCTGAAAGAAAGTTGGCTTTTCAAAATGAACAGCATTTCAGAAATTGTACACAAAACTGACAGAGAGTTAGTTCACCCCCAAAAGAAGGATAATCCGTGAGAATATTATTAAAACATGACTGTTAATGTGTATAGCAACGCACTCTGAGCCATGCATAGGGGTCATTTACACGTACTGATCATACAACATTGAGTCAACATTTACATTTAAAAAAAAAAGAATTCGTTACATTTAACACTATGTGACCTTTATTGATGGCGTTTCCACTAACCCTTTCACTTATCACTTGTGCCCGATGTATCTCAATCTTGAGGTAATTTATTAAACAAATATTTAAAAAGGAAGGTAAAGAGGGGTTTATAATCCTGTTATTCCGGATATGTTTTGCGAAAAAACTATTTGGTCATTTTTACATATATATATCATCTTTTCACAGATTCTCTCCCACAACATCCTCGTGGTTATGGCCATCATGTTCCCAGATGACTTCAGCCCAGAGGTCCATGTGGCTATGGACAAGTTCCTGGCTGCGCTGTCCCGCGCCCTGTCTGAGAAATACAGATAAACGGCTCAGGACAAGCAGCAGATGATGGACAACGGCCTTAGATACACCGTGTCAGTCTGAATCTGAATAAAAGATCAAATGCACTGAACGTGTCCTATTTTTAAAATATATATATATTTTTAATGTCGTTTTTCTGCTGGTTTGTCAGGTTGAAAGGGTTTCAGGTCAGCAACACACTCGGGGAATATGTAGTGTTTCACAATTTAACGCGCACGCTATTTTGATGAAGCAGGTGGGATTTTCAGACTCGCTCCAGGAAAAATCTAAAAAACTTCAACGCATCAAATTGGAGAAAAAACGTGAAGTGAGATTAATATTACAACTTGTCTGTTTGACCACATTTCTATAGGAATTTGTGCCCATTATGTCCCAGTCGCAAGGCTGACATTACCACTGACGTCATCTTGCATTACTTCTAAGTAGTTAAGTAGTTGCCCTTGAGCAAGGCACCGTATCCCCATGCTCCCCGGGGGCTGTGAATGACTGCCCACCGCTCCAGGTTGGCATCTATGAGTGTGTGACCCTGTGCATGTGTGTGTCAACAGGTACAAATGTTTCGTGTGTATGCATGACCAATAGATCTGATCTTGATCTTAATAAACAGACCTGTAAAAACTCCCATCTGGCGCCCCGGTTGCCCTTAGCTCGGGTCGTACCAGATGTCTCAGAGCTCAAAGCCCTTGAGTAGTATCTCTTATTATTCTTGGAATCTGATGAAACTACTTTAACAAGCTCCGAGTGCTCCCATTACCAATAATATCACCACACCAATGTTTAACTCTCCCTTTCAGCCCTTGGCATTTTTCTCGGTCTTCTCGTGTTCCTCCCTCTTGATGCAGTCGCCTGATATCACTACTGCCTTCCTCAGAATTTTGTCGACCACCACTATCCAGTTTGTTAGGTATCACCAGATTCTCAGTCTGGATCTCAAATTTTCAGAAGATCTTAGCACTTCCATTTTTGACCGCTTTGAGGTACCTCCCATTTTGATTTTAAGGCTCAAAACCGATGGTTGGAAACGTTGCTTAATATTACGGTTCACCAATATTAAACATCCTCCACTAAGTAAAAAAAAAAAACATAAGCCACTGTATGTTTGAGACTGTATTGCAATTATTTATGTGGGTAAAAATGTAATAAGAAAAAATAAATCTAAGGCAGAATATAAAAAAAATCATTCAAAGACTGTTAAACTTTCATCGGTGATCATTTTTGTTTAATTTTTCTTCAGCTTTATTGACAATAAACAGAGACAACTAAACAGCTTGTATGTGCATTGATATTCATGAGCTTATTTGTGATAGTGGATTAAAGGAGAACAGAAACAGAACAACATGTGGAGGTCCTCTGCTGAAGCTTTAGTGGTACTGCTTCCTCAGAGCGGACACCACCACTGCCAGGAACTTCTGAAAAGCAGCGTGGACTTCAGGAGTGAAGTTTTTGCCCAATTGACTGCCAACCACAATGGTCAGGCAGTCGGCCAGGAGCTGCAGTCAAACACAACATAATATCCATAAAACAAAAGAAGAAACAACACGAACAGTGACGTCATCGGATATCAATACCAGTCTTTCCAATTACCTTGAAGTTGTCAGGGTCCACTTGCAGTTTCTCGGAGTGCAGCACGCTCAGCTCTGCATATGTTTGTTTGATGTTGTCCATGTTCTGCACAGCTCGTTCCAGACCAGCGAGGACCACCTTTCCGTGAGCTGCAACCCTCGGATTTGATGTGATAGCAGCAGCGTTGTACAGGTTTCCAAAACGGCCAAAGTACCTCTGAGTCCAGGGGTAGACAACCAGACACCTGAGGAACCCCCCTAACAGCTAAATCACTCTGTTACATCAACTCATTTCGTATTAAAAAAATATCTTATTTTTCTGTGCTTCTGTTACGGGACAAATAAAGAAATAAATATCACCTGGCAAGAGCTGCAGGGCCCACGATGTCATAGTCTATTTTTGAGAAGATGTCCTGGATGGTAGCGCGCTCGAAGTCTGTCCATTTGACCATTTTGACTCTCAGACTCTTTGCCTTCGTGGTCGTATGGCCCACCACACGCATCTTTTAATGGAACAGTTTTGCTCCCCCAACGTTATCAGATGGGTGGAGTTTGACAGTGTGACGTCAATGAGCTTTGATTTTCTGGAGTTGCAAAAGTGATAAGGAAAGACCAAAAGCCCACTGCATGAAATGTATCTGATGTTAAAGAAAAAGTCAGCGGACGTGGTCAGTCTTTGCACGCTCGTAAGAAATAAAGGATTATTGACTGTAAATGTCCGGCTGAAAGAAGACTTGGCAGACATGAAAATTGTCCTCAACAGCAGCTCCTCAAGCGTTATGAAGATCTCTCAAAGTATTATTTAGACACCAGCTGCTTTTTCACTCATTTTCAGTCAAATAGTTGCTGCATATCATTTTCAGAGGAATGCGGCAATGGACAAGTTCCTGATGGAACTGTCTCTTGTCCTGTTTGAGATAAACAGCAAGCAGAAGCAGGAGCACAAGATAAACCATATATAATCTCAGTATAATTTTGAATAAAATATTAAATGCAATTGAAACTGCAATGGTATACTTTTGTGATCTCGTGTTTCTCTTATTTTGGACAAGAAGGATTTTAAGTTACAGAAACAGCATTGCGGTCACCAACACTATGAGTCTACATCTACAGGTCAGCATTTAAAGGTGCATAATCTTTGCTTTAATGAAACAGGATTAAAACATTCAAACATACTTTTTTTCCTTGGACAAGAGGAACTGTATCTTTATAAGATATGTTTGTGCAGTGTACATGACTTCCATATGAATTTACATGGTAATTTGTTTGTTACTGTTTTTTATTTTCTCTTGTCTATAACAGGCAAGTGGGAAAGCAATGCCCAAAAGACACTGCACATGTGTTCAAAGTATCCACATTTGTGGCTTTATACATGGCGTTTTTGTAAAACTTTGAATGAAGAGTAATTCTCCTCACACAAGTAATCATCTTAAGGAATTTCAATGTGGCATCTATGACTTCAAAGTTCCTAAATAGCAGTTTCCAGGAGAAATTAGGGAAATCTTACAATCCACGTCATCAAGACATGTATGCAAATATGTTGCTAATGCAGCATTGAGAACCTGATTGGGAAATTGTAAAATATTGTATGTGATCAAAAGGATTTTAGGAAACTTCCCTTTTATATAATTTCTTTTACATGAAATCCGTAGAAAATAATTCCTAATCATCCCATTTCTGTCATGCAACATATAGTTAAAACTGCAAAATATATGCTATTATTCACAAATTCAATTAATTATAACAAAAAATATATTTTAATCATCTAAATTACGCACCGAAGATGTTTCATTGTGATATCTATTTTTTTCCCAGCTATTCAAGTTTTAAAATGTCCTTCATGATAAATTCCATCACATAAATGATGAAACTCCTAAAGGTACGAGAACTTGGCAGGGACGGTTTAAGATAGAGTAAGATTAAAGTACCAAAGCAAAATAAAAAACTTTAGCTCAGCAGCCATAGCTGTAACATTACATGTTGTGTGTATTGTTGTATCTTACAAATTGTTATTGTCATAAAATGATAGAACTTTAGACTCCTCTTCTTTGATCTGATTTAAGAGTGATTGATATTTTCTCTGGAATAAAACAAGATGTTGACAAGTGCTGTTGACATAGTATTTGTACCACTACATAAACAACCCGGACAGTTTATTTGCGTTTAATCTTTTATTGAAATTCAGAGAGTATATAAGGCCACTGCTGTCCTCCATCTGGCCCAGCTCCTGTCTGCTGTCATCTGTATTTCTCGGACAGAGCACGGGACACTACAGCCAGGAACTTGTCCATAGCCACATGGATCTCTGGGGTGAAGTCATCTGGGAACATGATGGCCATGACCACAAGGATGTTTTGAGAAAGAATCTGTAAAAAAACAAAAAAAAAAAGGAAAAAAAAAGAACGCCATTTAATCTCATGGAATTTGTTTTTGAGTTTCAATTCCAATGAGGAAACAGTGAGACAGTTGTCCGTGTATCACCCTCATTATTACCTTGAAGTTAGCAGGGTCCACTCGCTGAGTGAAGGCATGCAGCTCACTGAGGTTAAAGGATAAGACCGGTTTTTTGACATTGGGCCCTTGATTTCACATTATAGCATGATGTTCTACTCACCCCTGCTTGTTGTTTGTCATTTGGAGCTGTTCCGAAGATATTCGCGAGGCGTCTGGCTGCTCTCTTGAGATATTCGGCCATGAAACGGTTTCCTATGGGCAAGCTCATACAGGCACAAACTATGCTGTTTATAATTTATTAATTACTCTACACTAGCACTGATAACGTGGAGGTGCGTCGCTTACTTAAAAAAATCCGGGTTATTGTAATTTTGATTTTTTTGTCGTAAAGTGGGTGTTACTGACGTCATCGTCGTGCTACTGCCACAGACAGCCCACAGACCTGCTGCCTATTTATTCATTCGGCTAAAATTCAAAATTAGTAACCCGGATTTTTTTAAGTAAGCGACGCACCTCCACGTTATCAGTGCTGGTGTAGAGTAATTAATAAATTATAAACAGCATAGTTTGTACCTGTATAAGCTTGCCCATAGGAAACCGTTTCATGGCCGAATATCTCAAGAGAGCAGCCGGACGCCTCGCGAATATCTTCGGAACAGCTCCAAATGACCAACAACAAGCAGGGGTGAGTAGAACATCATGTTATAATGTGAATTCAAGGGCCCAATGTCAAAAAACCGGTCTTATCCTTTAAGAAGCCCTGATGAAAGATCGTCGATTTTGCTCACAGCTTCAGCAACTTCACCCATCACGGTTTTCCGTGCTTGATCACCGGGGCAGATCCGGGCTTCAGGTCCTTCCAGTGGGATAAGTAAGTCTTGGTCTGCGGGTACACTACCAGCATCCTGGGCAAAAACAAATATGTAAAAAGATATGAAAATATCAACATATCCACGTTAGTTTAGGTTTCATGTTTCATGTTTACCTGGTCAGAGCATCAGGGCCGATTTCGTCCACCCTACCAGCCACTTTGGACCAGAAGGTCCTGACTGCTTCCTTGTCCTTTGCAGTGAGACTCATCTTGATTGTTGTTGTGGCTGTTGCAAACAGAAGGGCTTTTTATACACGAAACATGGACACACGCAGGTCACCCCGTGAGATATGTGCGCTTTGACGTGTTCCAAGTGATATGAAAACTAAACACAAAACTAAACTTGGGCAAAGATGACCCTCTAGTTATCAGATGAGCTTCACACATCAAACTTGAATTAATACAAATTCACGCACACTTAAGTCCAAAAAAATGGAGTGACAGAGCTCCAAGTCTTTCAGTGTAGATATTGAAAAAATACTGAAAGAGGAAATACAATACCCGAAAGTTGGATCCGTTAAAACCTGTCACATTACATAAAACTTACATAAAAATAAACAGAAAATAAGACATCGTTAGTAAATTGGATTGCTTTTTTCAAACAAGTATATATGTACCCTTATTGTGTTGTAAAAAAATATCAATAAGAATATGAATATCAACATTTTGTTATAGGGTTGATTTTTATGCAAGTTTTGTCAATGTGATGACCAGAACTTTTTTTTAAAAAAGCCGGACATTTACAGTGAATAATCCTTTATTTCTTACGAGCGTGCAAAGACTGACCACGTCGGCTGACTTTTTCTTTAACATCAGATACATTTCATGCAGTGGGCATTTGGTCTTTCCTTATCACTTTTGCAACTCCAGAAAATCAAAGCTCATTGACGTCACACTGTCAAACTCCACCCATCTGATAGCGTTGGGGGAGCAAAACTGTTCCATTAAAAGATGCGTGTGGTGGGCCATACGACCACGAAGGCAAGGAGTCTGAGAGTCAAAATGGTCAAATGGACAGACTTCGAGCGCGCTACCATCCAGGACATCTTCTCAAAAATAGACTATGACATCGTGGGCCCTGCAGCTCTTGCCAGGTGATATTTATTTCTTTATTTGTCCCGTAACAGAAGCACAGGAAAATAAGATATAGTTTATTGGGTGTTTCCTCAGGTGTCTGGTTGTCTACCCCTGGACTCAGAGGTACTTTGGCCGTTTTGGAAACCTGTACAACGCTGCTGCTATCACATCAAATCCGAGGGTTGCAGCTCACGGAAAGGTGGTCCTCGCTGGTCTGGAACGAGCTGTGCAGAACATGGACAACATCAAACAAACATATGCAGAGCTGAGCGTGCTGCACTCCGAGAAACTGCAAGTGGACCCTGACAACTTCAAGGTAATTGGAAAGACTGGTATTGATATCCGATGACGTCACTGTTCGTGTTGTTTCTGCTTTTGTTTTATGGATATTATGTTGTGTTTGACTGCAGCTCCTGGCCGACTGCCTGACCATTGTGGTTGGCAGTCAATTGGGCAAAAACTTCACTCCTGAAGTCCACGCTGCTTTTCAGAAGTTCCTGGCAGTGGTGGTGTCCGCTCTGAGGAAGCAGTACCACTAAAGCTTCAGCAGAGGACCTCCACATGTTGTTCTGTTTCTGTTCTCCTTTAATCCACTATCACAAATAAGCTCATGAATATCAATGCACATACAAGCTGTTTAGTTGTCTCTGTTTATTGTCAATAAAGCTGAAGAAAAATTAAACAAAAATGATCACCGATGAAAGTTTAACAGTCTTTGAATGATTTTTTTTATATTCTGCCTTAGATTTATTTTGCCTTATTACATTTTTACCCACATAAATACTTGCAATACAGTCTCAAACATACAGTGGCTTATGTTTTTTTTTTTTTACTTAGTGGAGGATGTTTAATATTGGTGAACCGTAATATTAAGCAACGTTTCCAACCATCGGTTTTGAGCCTTAAAATCAAAATGGGAGGTACCTCAAAGCGGTCAAAAATGGAAGTGCTAAGATCTTCTTAAAATTTGAGATCCAGACTGAGAATCTGGTGATACCTAACAAACTGGATAGTGGTGGTCGACAAAATTCTGAGGAAGGCAGTAGTGATATCAGGCGACTGCATCAAGAGGGAGGAACACGAGAAGACCGAGAAAAATGCCAAGGGCTGAAAGGGAGAGTTAAACATTGGTGTGATATTATTGGTAATGGGAGCACTCGGAGCTTGTTAAAGTAGCTCTGAGGCATCTGGTACGACCCGAGCTAAGGGCAACCGGGGCGCCAGATGGGAGTTTTTACAGGTCTGTTTATTAAGATCAAGATCCGATCTATTGGTCATGCTACATGCATACACACGAAACATTTGTACCTGTTGACACACACATGCACAGGGTCACACACTCATAGATGCCAACCTGGAGCGGTGGGCAGTCATTCACAGCCCCCGGGGAGCATGGGGATACGGTGCCTTGCTCAAGGGCAACTACTTACTTAGAAGTAATGCAAGATGACGTCAGTGGTAATGTCAGCCTTGCGACTGGGACATAATGGGCACAAATTCCTGTAGAAATGTGGTCAAACAGACAAGTTGTAATATTAATCTCACTTCACGTTTTTTCTCCAATTTGATGCGTTGAAGTTTTTTAGATTTTTCCTGGAGCGAGTCTGAAAATCCCACCTGCTTCATCAAAATAGCGTGCGCGTTAAATTGTGAAACACTACATATTCCCCGAGTGTGTTGCTGACCTGAAACCCTTTCAATCTGACAAACCAGCAGAAAAACCACATTAAAAAAATATATATATATTTTAAAAATAGGACACGTTCAGTGCATTTGATCTTTTATTCAGATTCAGACTGACACGGTGTATCTAAGGCCGTTGTCCATCATCTGCTGCTTGTCCTGAGCCGTTTATCTGTATTTCTCAGACAGGGCGCGGGACAGCGCAGCCAGGAACTTGTCCATAGCCACATGGACCTCTGGGCTGAAGTCATCTGGGAACATGATGGCCATAACCACGAGGATGTTGTGGGAGAGAATCTGTGAAAAGATGATATATATATATGTAAAAATGACCAAATAGTTTTTTCGCAAAACATATCCGGAATAACAGGATTATAAACCCCTCTTTACCTTCCTTTTTAAATATGTTTGTTTAATAAATTACCTCAAGATTGAGATACATCGGGCACAAGTGATAAGTGAAAGGGTTAGTGGAAACGCCATCAATAAAGGTCACATAGTGTTAAATGTAACGAATTCTTTTTTTTTTAAATGTGAATGTTGACTCAATGTTGTATGATCAGTACGTGTAAATGACCCCTATGCATGGCTCAGAGTGCGTTGCTATACACATTAACAGTCATGTTTTAATAATATTCTCACGGATTATCCTTCTTTTGGGGGTGAACTAACTCTCTGTCAGTTTTGTGTACAATTTCTGAAATGCTGTTCATTTTGAAAAGCCAACTTTCTTTCAGAAATGCCACAATCTTTACCAGCAGAGGCTGTTAAAAACCTGGATCCATGTGCAACACATAACCGAAAGAGTTACTTTGAAAACCCAATCCCACTCAGGGCACTGTCGTGTAAAAAGCAGTCACAGACCATTTTGCTAATCTAAATGAAAAGCAACCCCTTAACCAGATGCGTGAATATGAGGATTGTAGAGAGGAGAGGAGAAAAGTCTTGGAAACTCCTTATAGTGACAGAAATATTTTGATCAAATCTGATTTGATATCCGAGGGTTGCAGCTCACGGAAAGGTGGTCCTCGCTGGTCTGGAACGAGCTGTGCAGAACATGGACAACATCAAACAAACATATGCAGAGCTGAGCGTGCTGCACTCCGAGAAACTGCAAGTGGACCCTGACAACTTCAAGGTAATTGGAAAGACTGGTATTGATATCCGATGACGTCACTGTTCGTGTTGTTTCTGCTTTTGTTTTATGGATATTATGTTGTGTTTGACTGCAGCTCCTGGCCGACTGCCTGACCATTGTGGTTGGCAGTCAACTGGGCAAAAACTTCACTCCTGAAGTCCACGCTGCTTTTCAGAAGTTCCTGGCAGTGGTGGTGTCCGCTCTGAGGAAGCAGTACCACTAAAGCTTCAGCAGAGGACCTCCACATGCCCTCTCTTTTTTTTCCATGTCTCAGAATAATGATATCTCTCAATAAAAAAAAGGTTTGTTTTAAAATTCTTTGTTTGTTTCAAACATATTCAATGTATTTTTCAAAAAGGAGAAAATATTTAAAAAAAATTGCGGATTTATCGGAAAAAAACAAAAGTAGCCATAACATTTTCACACATCAAAATTTGAAAACGATTAATTTTGACCTCCCAAAAGAGCTGGTATTGCTCTCGTATGGAAGTTGATGGTAAAACCATTCCATCGTTTAGATGTTTTGACTGTAAAATGATGGCTCCGTGAGTCACATATTTGAGATAGAAAAGACTGTGTCAGCAATAATCAGTAATTAACTCTGTTATTACACGCACGTAAATGCGTGCAGTAACCCTGAGGTTTAGGGTAACCCTACATTTTTGTAAAACACAAGACTATTGTAATTTGTCTATATAGTGTACTTCATGGTGTTAAAGTATCACTGTTAGTATAAAAGTAGTAATAAATGCAGTAGATGGCGCTATGCATGCCTTTAAACGGACATTACGCAACAACCTGCTGCAGCTGCTGTCACTCAGCCGAACACTCAGCCTCCTGATGCAGCACAGCTTTAACGATGTGGAGCAAGTTAATTCAATCGTTTGTGGTTGTGGTTAATGAATTCGGATAAAGACCCAATCGATAGCACGATGGAAACCTTCCTCCTGAGGGCAGACGCTTCGTGATAGGTGAGATATATAGCCTTAATTAGATCCTCTGTACTTTGGCTTAAAACTATAATGTGGACATGTATTTAGAAGACCAGTGTATAGAACAAGTCTCATCTGTCCACTGATTTGCCTTAAATGTGGAAAGAGCCTTCGTTGTCTTTAATATCCATTATCATTTAGTATGGAAGTTGGCATTTATTTCAGATCTATTTATATTCTGTGAGTGAACAAAGGGTTTCAAAATTTCAATGAAACATCAAACAACTGTGGCCAGGAAGAGGAGGAACCAAATAAAACTAGTCTTAACTAAAGGGAAAACAATGAAAACCAACAAGGCCACAATTGCAGCCAGAGAATTAGGTTAAAGGCTTATTAAAGGCACACAGGTAAGTTACCCAGGGAGCATGAGAACAGGTTGAAGGCTTAAAAATATAACTTTTATTGGTCTATAAAAGTTTGGTTAAAAGGAATCACACTCACACAAAACCGGCCACCAGCAACTGCAAAAGAAAGAATTACAATTAGGAAATGGAGAAATAAATAAAAACAAAAACGGAAAAAAGTCATAATGAACCGATTCAATAACAAACCACAATGGATGCCTTGGATGCCTGGCAGACAAAGACAATGTGGTTGCAAGACGAAACCGCGGCAAACGAGCAGCAGAGAAGTGGAGCAGTGACGTTGAAGCAGATTAAACACCATACAAAGCAGCAGCAGCTCCAGTGAGCTGATTACCGTACCCTGTAGGGAAAAAAACGCTATTGCTAAATGGTCAGCGTGAGAGATCAGAGAGAGAGAGAGAGAGAGAGAGAGAGAGAGAGAGAGAGAGAGAGAGACACTATGCCTATTTGCTATCTCCCCTATACAGCACGGAGGATGATACTTACCGAAGGAGCCCATACAGCCGCATGCAGTGGGGCACCGAACAGCAAGCAGTCAACAAACACCATGAGCACACACAGAGAGACCAACAAGCACAACGATGAAGCACCGGGCAGTCATACCTGCAGGCCAAATGATTTTTGACCCGGAAGTGAGTCCGGTGGCAACAGAAACGCAGATAAAGAACCTGTGGGAGGACTGGCGGTTTTATAGTCGTCACCTCTGTGATTGACCGCTAGCAGCACCCATGGCAAGCAGCAGGAATAACATAGAAGGGCACTTCAAACCACCTCCGTCTTAAAACAGACGCATCAGCAGTCAGATGCCAAGAGGAGCTGTCCAAGGTGCTCAATTCTGACCCTGCAGGTCCAAGCTACTGTATGTTAAAATAGCAACACTATATACCAACTCAGAACTATAGTAATGTCAAAATCTTTTTAAAGACCATCCAAACTATCCACGATTCAATCTCCTCAAGGCTGGACTATCAAAATCCACTCTGAATCGGTCTGACTCGGTCCAACAGACAAAGTGCAAGGAAGACCTTTTATCGAAGTTATGGGACACTTTCACTGACTCCCAGATATCTATTGGTTTTATGCTTGTATTCTATTTGAAGGTCTTCACGGTTGAGCTCCGCGTTATTAAACTCTCTTTTTAATCTAACATTCATGTTTTCGGACGGTGGGAGGATGTCGGAGTACACGGAGAAAACCCATAGTGAACACGCAAACTCCGTTTCAGATGTCATAAACATTCAATTGGAACTGCATAAATCAAAGTAATGAAATCAACTATTTCTTTGTTATTTATATTATTATTGTTTTTGTTCATTATTATATACCCCAACATGATGGGTAATGTAAGGCGACAGACAAAAAAGAAGAGGCAGACGTTTGGACAATTAATATTTATTCGATTTATTCACCCAGCCCTTCAGTTTAAAGATGGTCCTGACATTGTTTTGGATGACATGTCACTCGCGGACAGTCGATGCTCCTTGATCGTTGGATTTTTAGCGGTATTTCTCGGACAGAGCCAAAGACAGGCACTGCAGGAACTTGTCAACGGAGACATGGACTTCTGGGGTGAACTCTCCAGGGAAGTACATGGCCAATACCAAGATGATGTTGTGTACGAGCATCTGAACACACATGCAAGACGTTGAAATAAAAGGAAAATCTTGATAGTCTATATTATACATCACATTTAAAGCTGTGACACGGTGACGTGTCTGAAATGTGGGCTAGATCGTGAAAGGTAATGCTTACCTTGAAGTTGGCAGGGTCAATTCGGAGCTTGAAGGCATGAAGCTCGCTCAGCTTGGACAGACCTCCGACAAGGTCATCCATCATTCCGACGGCGTTTCCAATGGCTGCCATGATGGTAGCACCGTGCTTTTTCACCTGAGGAGACTCAGGGCTCAGATCAGACCAGTGAGAAAAGTAGGTCTTGGTCTGAGGGTATGAGGTCAGCATTCTTTAAAAAACAAAAACAACAAAAAAAAAACGTAAATGATGAGATTAACAAAAATACAATAAAGTTATTAAAAACGTGAGATATATATTATAAAAATGATAAACCGACCTGCCCAGAGCCTGAGCTCCTATCTCGGCACACTTGGGGGATGCCTTGTCCCAGAAAGCCTTCACCGTGGTCTTGTCCTTTGCACTGAGACTCATGTTTCCCTTTTCTACAAGTTTTCTCAATTGAATGAAATTTTCTGTTGTGGAAATTCTAGTGAAGACGGTTTTAACTGTCTGTTTTTTTTTTTATATCAAACTAAACTGCACCACGCCCAGTATCAAATCTAAACCACACCTCTATGACGGAAAATACCAGAAGTTTCTGAGCTATTTCTTGAGATAAAACTAACCACACCCTCTTCTCAAGTTATATTTCCATCAATTGGTATTTAACTTTAAATTACGTATTGGCATAACTTACTTATTCTTAATGTATACAAAAGAATATCCGTGCAGAGAAAAAAAAATAGGAATACATCATTTTTGAGGTTGCGCGTATAATTTCGGATAGGTCTGCGGAATCATGTTCAAGGGTTTTGATGTGGACAAAACAATCCTTTAGTGTAATTTCTATTTAGTTATTTGCATATATCTCACAAAATGCTCACTCCAATGAGCTCTTCATTTGTAGGTCTATAAGCCTTAGTTCATTTGATTTAAGAAGGAATAGACACATAAAGTTATGGAATTAACGGCAAGAAAGCTTACTTAACTGTTTAACGTCCTGGGTGAGAAAAAGGAAAAAGGAAAGATGATATTTAAAAAATAAATAAATAATGTAATTCCCTTGGGACAAAGATGATCAGAATCAATGATGTTTTTCTCAAGTGGTTTTGTTGACGCTTTATTGTAAACATCTCAAAATATGAAAATGCAATGACATAATCCATACTTTATTTTGCATTTCATACTTAAACTGAGCGTTACACATAGTTTAGGTTGGTTTACATCAATAACTGTTTTAATAAGGTACCCTATTGTCACTGGAAATCGCGCTCTACCAAATGCTAGAGGAGAATATTAAAGGGTTAATGTAGCAAATATGACATGAAAGAGCCTGCCTTTTAATTTCCTCACTATTGAGTGTTTGTGATTAGCTCGAACATCAGAGCGTTTTATTTGACGTCTTTAGTCAGTTTTGTAGATTTTCAGATCAAAATATTATATCATCAAGCAGTCACAGCTTAATATCAGACCATTTGGGTAATAACGGCATTTTCTTGGCCATCCTTAGTTGTTACCTGAGAAAGACGCTACATCCAACTTGCTGTAAGGTGGTCTAATTAGGACCGAGAGATGTAATGCATGCTTAATAAAGATATTTTTTATAAGGTTTTTGATCATAGACTTTCTCAATAAAACTCTCATTAGCATGGTAGAGTTGGCAAAAAGCACTATCACATCCGAGTAGGCTCTTCCTTAATTGGAAACCATTTTCATGCACATAAATGGCACTGCTTCTAAGTTTGGCCGATAAGTCTTCCCACTCAGAGAATATCACTGAATCCCAGAATTAACAATTAACATTATCTGTCTATCTAGAAGTGGATAATATAATAAAGCCAAAATAATAATGAGCCTGCTTACTTATTAGCCCATCAACCCTTGGCATTTACAGGACTTCTTTACAAAGTTGAAAGCAACCTAAATGTAGGCTAAAGGACTGCGAGTGGTTGAGGGCAACAGCATCGAATAACCTGTTTTGTTGCACAGACATGATTAAGTTGTTTTACAGCCCAGTCGGACGTGAGAGGCTGCTGGATGAAGGTGTTTCGCTCTTTGAGATGATGGACCTCATAGTTCAGTCATAAGTTAGTTACTCGTGGCCTTGTGAGAGTAAATGTGGTCGCTGATTATTCTGGCTTCTCTTAAAATGTGCAATTAGATATTTATGGGTGCGGTCCTCTGAAATTAATGATAACATAAAAAATACTAAACCACAAGGGCGACGGCTGGAAATTATTCAGCTGTTAATACATACCGAATATCTTATAGCTTTTATGTGAACCATATAAGACACGTTTTAGTCTAATCCCTTCAGTCTATCTTAACAGAAAGCTTTAAAACGTCTCTTCAGCTCTTTATGCTTCATTGCAAATTAACTAATTCAAGTATTTCAGGAGGTCAACTGTGTGCATCAAATAATTGCAAAGCAATTCCTCTCAATGGAATTAGAGCAGTTTTTATGTTGGAATGAGTCGTATCTGAACATCTGCACATGAAATAAGACATTCAGCCCTATTATCCTTCTGGGTAATAACACCTCATCAGAGATAGTCTAATGGCATCACATTAATCCTGCCACCTGTCCTGAGACTGATTTTTGGATTTATGACGGTGACTGCATTAATCATGTAACCCTTCATAGAAAACACAGAGATGACATTATTTTAGGTGTAAACGCGACCTAATAAACACAATTCGTGTCTAATTCAGTCACACATGAAGCTAATTAGATGCATATCATGTGACTTTTAAGGTTGTCATTGTCTCATTGTCGTGAGAAACTACTTGTATTTATCGAGCAACAGTTCGTCCTTTCACTATCACCGATACAATGATTTATTCTTCTCACAGTAAGACTCGAGACTATTGTTTCTGTTATTTTTCATGACTGGATCGATCTGAAGTATGGATATTAATGCTGTCATTCGTGAGAAGAAACTAACGAGAACAAAAATGCGAGACACCTGTTGAATATTACCAACAAATGTAATTTGTTAGCATTAAACTGTTGTGTCTCACGAACACAAAGCCTCACTGACACTATGAGTAAATAATGGCTTTCTGGATTCACGACACTTTTGTCATCAGACTTTCTGAAAGTCGTGGGTTGTTCTTAAGGACATTGAGAACTACCATATTGGTACATAGGTCCACTGTGAAGTTATATCAACCCCCCTGTTAGCCACAACAAAATGCTGTAAATTCCAAATAAACAGCAAGAAATACAACAGGGTTTTTTAATATTTTATTGGTTCTTCAAAGTAGGATTCCTCGGTGTGGTGAATAAACCGTGAAGTTACATTACCACCGTGCCACGTGCTTTACTTCCAGTCCTGTTTGGTCAGTTTTGTATGAATGTTGGTTTTATTTGTTTTTGTTTATGTCAAATTAATCTGCTTTGGTTACAGAATGATCGGTTTGTGATGAATACATTTGCATTGTTTCAAAAAACAAAGAGGTGTCATGCAAAGAGTTAGGCTATGTGGGGCTGAGAACAAACACGAAGAGACGAATATCTGAAAATTAATTCAATTTATTCAGCAAGTCATTCTGTGCGCAGATGGCGTTGATCCCATTTTGGATGGCGTCTCATTTGCATACAGTCGATGCTCCTTGATCGCTGGATTTTTTAGCGGTATCTGTCGGACAGAGCCAAAGCCACGCACTGCAGGAACTTGTCAACGGAGACATGGATTTCTGGGGTGAACTCTCCAGGGAAGTACATGGCCAATACCAAGATGATGTTGTGAGCGAGGATCTGAACACACACGCAAGACGTTGAAATAAAAGGAAAATCTTGATAGTCTATATTATACATCACATTTAAAGCTGTGACACGGTGACGTGTCTGAAATGTGGGCTAGATCGTGAAAGGTGATGCTTACCTTGAAGTTGGCAGGGTCAATTCGGAGCTTGAAGGCATGAAGCTCGCTCAGCTTGGACAGACCTCCGACAAGGTCATCCATCATTCCGACGGCGTTTCCAATGGCTGCCATGATGGTAGCACCGTGCTTTTTCACCTGAGGAGACTCAGGGCTCAGATCAGACCAGTGCGCAAAGTAGGTCTTGGTCTGAGGGTATGAGGTCAGCATTCTTTAAAACAAACAAACAAAAAAAAAAAAACATAAATGATGAGATTAACAAGAATACAATGAAGTTATTGAGGTCAGCATCCTACATGAATCGAATAGATGAAAAATTGTGAATATGCAGATCAAAAACGTGATCTACGCAAAGCAACGTCAAAAAACTTCAAGAAAACTAACCTGCCCAAAGCCTCAGCTCCAATCACATCACTCTGAGGGGAAGCTTTTTGCCAGAAAGCCAACACCACAGACTTGTCCTTTCCAGTAAGACTCATGACTGATTTTTTCTCCAAGTATTCAGAAAGAATGATCTGAAAATGCAAGTGCAGTCAATTTGTAACTGCCCACCTTTTTTTAATTTAAGTATCAAATCCAACTGCACCACACCCAGTATCAATCTTGATACACACCTCCATTAACGCGAGTGCCAGAGGTTTCCAGACTAACCTCTGAGATAAAAAAAAACCACACCCTGTTCTCAAGTATTCGTATCAGTTATTACATGCCCAAATTAAGACTTAAGAAGATTTTGTTATTTTTTGTCCTAAAAATGTATAAGCATGTTCAATGGTTCAAAGACAGATATCTGCCGTTATTTATATAGAAAATACTGCAAAGCCTTTAATAAAGAGTCATTAGTTCACCAGCTTCTGAAGTTCAAACGGTTTCTTATTTGGATGTAATGGAGAAAACAGCTAAAAGTAATAAAAGTAAATGTAATAATGTGACGTTTATTGTAGATATGTTCTACAAAATGTGACAGCCTTCTGTGGCCCACTGGTTTTAAAATTGAATAAGATTAAACCGGTGATGCAAAAAATAAATTGGTTATCTGTTTAGTTCTTTACCGATTAATATGTTTTACTCATGTTGTATAAAAGTTTGATAGCCTTGTGGGTCCAATGCATATCTTTAATTTTTTTTTTTATCAGTTCTGTCCAGTAGGTCTATTGGCAACGATCTTATCGAACAACCCAACACCTCGCCGACTCTTGTCCAATCAGGCGCTCCCAAAGTTGAGAGGAGTGGCATTGTAAAATTAATAAAAAGCTCTTGAAGATTAACCTCCACAAAAATTTTTTGTCATCCGTGACTTTCTAAAGATTCTTTTCAAAATACAGAGAACCTCAACAACGTCAACATGGTCGAGTGGACAGATGCTGAGCGCAGCGCCATCACAACCCTGTGGGGAAAGATCGATGTTGGGGAGATTGGACCCCAGGCTCTGACCAGGTGATCTTTCACGATATTTAGGATACTTATGAATTAATTAAACACCTCATAAAAGTTACTTGACTAAGTTTTCCTTTGTTAAACACTAATTTAGCCTAATAATCTTATCTGTTTTCTTTTAAAACAAATTTCCGCACTGTAATGTGACCATTTTCTGTCTCCTGAATCGTGTAATTCCAGACTCCTGATTGTCTATCCGTGGACTCAGAGACACTTTGGGACATTCGGCAACCTGTCCACCAACGCTGCCATCCTGGGAAATCCTAAGGTGGCCCAGCACGGAAAGACAGTGATGGGTGGGCTGGAGAATGCTGTGAAGAACATGGACAACATCAAGAATGTCTACGCCAAACTGAGCGTTATGCACTCCGAGAAGCTCCACGTGGATCCCGATAACTTCAGGGTATGTTAACAATTCCAAGGACCCCATCATCATGATCACGTATTAATGTGTCGCTAACCAGTTTTCCTAATATCATCATTATACTAACCACCGTTATGCATCTTATTTCAGACTCTTGCTGAATGCATCTCCGTGGTTGTGGCCGCCAAGTTTGGCCCCAGCGTTTTCACCCCAGGTTTCCAGGAGGCCTGGCAGAAGTTCCTGGCTGTGGTCGTTTCTGCCCTGGGCAGACAGTACCACTGAATGGCATTTAACATTCAAAATAATTTGACGAGCAGCAGTTTTTTTTCAGTTTACAAAATGTCCAATTTACTGTCTAGGAACTGTTGCAAAGTCCAAATAAAATTCACGATAAAAGCCTACTTATTTTTGTCTGTTTATTTATTAATTCTATGACCATAATCTCCATTTATTTCCGTCTTATTGTTCTAAGCTTCTTGAGACCACGTTGCAGTGTGGTGTGCAAAGATTTGTTCGAAAAGCCAATGCATATAATCAATTGTTCCTGATGAGGTAACATTGTCAAGGTAAATAGAGCTTATTCAACCGTGAGGCCATACAACTCAACCGTAGACTACAAATCAAGGCTATAGAGAGCTAGAAGTTAATAATAATTAGGCTAGTTATGAAAATATTAGAAAGAACACTGTCGGTTATTGTGGCGTCTTTGAAAGTTTGCGATTTGTTGCACACTTGGACACCAAAAAAAGGGATGCCAGGCGTGCATAAGTTCAAAATTAAACTTTTACTTGGGTTCGTTCTTCACGTACACACAAGCACATTAGCATACTGCTCACTGTTTTCATTTTTCACTCGACACGCACGGTCTTCCTGTCTCTTCTCCTGGACCCCTGTGCTGTCCACAGTGCCTGTACAAATGTCATTTATAGACACCCCAAATGTACCTGACCAAATCTAGCTGCTAATGTGAATTAAATAAAATATTACAAAAATAAACTCAGGAACAAATGAATTAAATTCAGTTAATAAAGTAGAACATTAAATGCATTATATTGGGGGGTGTACTCTCTTCAATGTCTCAACATGACCAACATTATTATGGGTCCCACACTCTCCCCTCCAAAATGAATGTCGTCCCGACATTATCAATTTCCCAGAATTCTCAAGTCTTAAACTGTTGAGTCATAGCGGTAGGTTATATGGGAGCCAGTCTTTTGGGATACTGTCTGTAGAACCACAGTCTTTGACATGACATGTATCTCCCTCTTCATGCCACGTGTCAGCCGCAGACATCACTGGCCAGGTGATATCCGACGTGCTCCTCTGCCGCTGAAGCAGATAATGTATCTCAGACTGAAAGGTTTTAACCACTTTTCTACCCCATAACCCATTACACAGACCCACATATACTACTGTATGCTTCACATATGTCACAGTCTTCTCCTATGTGTCTGCGGTCTGGATTCTGGTGCTCTACTCATTAACTAACTGTACTATTCTGCATGAATTTAACATTATCCTTTAGCTTCAAATGCTACTTTGAACTCTTGTCTTCTCAAACTGTCACTATAATAAACACAACATGTGACTCTGAACATGGCTATTACTTTTAGCTGCAACCTTTACTTATGTCTAAGTGTTACTGATGGTTGACCTAATGTGTTGTATGTGAATGTCCTGGGTGGATTTCTTTTTCGCAAAGGATATTTTCGTGGTGGAGCTGCCTGCGGCTCAGGACCCCTCTCGTCTGCTTCATCAGATGATGACATCTGCTCGGACCTGTCCTCTTCCGTTTCTCCATTCTCCATCTCTGGTTGCATCCTGTTTTCTTCACCCATGTCTGGACACTCATCTTCCTCACCATGCTGCTCTGGCTCTGTGTCAGCTCTTTGTGGCTGGAATTCCTCTGCGTCCACTCTCAGCTGACTCCTGGACTGGTGTAATAGTTCTGCTGGCGGTGTGGTGATGAACCTCCAGTTACTCTCATCCTCTGAACTACTGTCAGGACCTCTTTCTTTCTGCTCCTGCTGCCTTCTGCTCTTCTTCTCTGTGTTTGGCTTGTTCCTTTTCTTTTCCTTTTTCCTCTGCTCTTCCTCTTCTTCCACGGGCAGGAAGGCACAGGGCAGCAACAGGTTCCTGTGCAGGACTCTAGTCTTTCCTGGGCCCTTCTCTGGTTGTACTGCATAGACAGGACTGTCTTTATGTTTCCTCTCAGTTACAACATAGACTTGCTCCTCCCAGTAAGATCTGAGCTTCCCAGGTCCCCCTCTGTCTCTGAAGTTCCGCACTAATACACGACATCCTGGCTGTAGTTCCACACCGTAAGTTTTACGGTCATAGTGCTTCTTCGCTCTGTTTTGCTCCTTCTGAGCTGTCTTTGATGCCAGCCTGTATGCCTCTTGCATCCTCTTTCTCCACTTACTGGCATACTCACTGTGTGAGGTGCTCTGATCACTTGGCATCAGGCCAAACATAATGTCCACTGGTAGCCGAGGGTTTCTGCCATAGAGAAGATAGTACGGGGCATATCCTGTTGCTTCGCTGCGCGTACAGTTATACGCATGTACTACTTTGGCTAAAGAGCTCTTCCAATCTGACTTGGCTTCCTCTGTCAAGTTTCTGAGCATGGAAAGGAGTGTTCGATTGAATCTCTCAGCTTGACCGTTTCCAGCTGGGTGGTAAGGTGTTGTGCGTGAGCCTTGGATGCCACAGTATTCTTCCAGCTTAGAAAACAGCTTGTTCTCAAACTCCTTTCCCTGGTCATGGTGCAACTTTGCAGGAAATCCAAATTTGAGCACGAAGTCTCCAAAGATCTTTTCAGCAGCCGTTTTTGCAGACTTGTTGGTGCACGCGTATGCCTGAGCAAAGCGAGTGAAGTGATCTACGACGACCAGGATGTACTCATACCCTCCTTTACAGCTTTCCAAGTGCAGGTAGTCTATTGAGACCATCTCAAACGGATATGTCGTTACAACATTCACCAGCGGGGCTCTAGTTGGCTTGTTTGGACGCTTCCGTTTCAGACAGCTGCACACCTTGGTCACATAATGGTCGACATCTCTCTGCATGTGAGGCCAATAGAATCGGTCACGGATCAAGCTGAGTGTCCGCTCCACTCCGAGGTGTCCCATCTCCTCATGTAGCTCTTTATAGATCAGTTGATGGAATGTTGTAGGCAGGACCAGTTGAGCTCGACCCACTGACTTTCGATACAGGATGCCATCTTCGTTGACATACAACTTGTTTCTCTCTCTCATCAGAATAGAGGTGTCATCACGCCGGTCTCTCTCTCTCAGATTAGGCCACTGTCCTGTGATGACATATTCTCGCACTTTGCCAATGACTGGGTCATCCTCTTGTGCTTTCTTTAACTTCTCTGTGGAGAGTTCTGCCACCGGGGATGTTATCCTCTCCTGTTCAACATCACACGCTGTGCTGATGGTGGCTGGACACATCCAGGGCTGACGTTCATGGGATTCAAGCTGAAGTGCCTGTGTGACAGTTGTGATTACCTCTGGCTCCATCTCCTGTGAACATGTGCCGATGTACTGCTCCATATCCAGTGGCATACGTGACAAGCCATCAGCATCACCATTTTCTTTTCCAGGGCGATACTTGATTGAAAAGTTAAAGTCTGCCAGCTCAGCAATCCAGCGGTGTGTTGTGGCATTCAGCTTCGCTGTGGTCAAAACATAGGTTAAAGGGTTATTGTCGGTGTAGACAGTGAATGAGGGTGCATAATACAAATACTCCCTAAATCTTTCACAGATGGCCCACTTCATCGCTAGAAACTCTAACTTTCCAGAATGGAGGTGGTAGTTGGTTTCTGGAGCAGTTAGTGTTCTGGACCCATAACCGATAACAACCAGCTTGCCTTGTTGTCTCTGGTACAGTACTGCACCAAGCCCTTCCTGAGAGGCGTCACAATGCAGCACAAATGGCTTCTCAAAGTCTGGATAACCTAGAAGTGGTGGACTCAGCAGGTACTCTATAAGCTGGCAGAGTACTTTCTGGTGTTCTTCCATCCAGGTGATTGGCTGGCTCGAGTGTAGCTGGTCCGACTTCTTGCGTTTCCCTTTGCTTTTATTTACACTTGTTCCTTTAACTTTACTACCTGGAGTCTTCTCAGTAGACAGTAGATTGTACAGTGGCTTTGCAATGCGTGAGAAGTTTGCAATGTAAGGGCGGTAGTAGGAGAGGAACCCTAGCATCTTTCTCAGGTCTCCCACAGTCTCAGGTTTTCGGTCTTTGAGTGCTTGGACTGGCGCTAACTCAGCAGGATCCATAGAGTAACCATCCTTGGACACAATCTTTCCCAGGAACTTCACTTTGTCTTTGAACACTTCACACTTTTTAGCTGTCAGCTTTACTCCATGTGCTTGATAACGGCGTAGCACGTCTCTCGTATCACGCAGATGGTCCTCAAAAGACTTGCTGTGGACAAGATTGTCATCCAGATATGGCTGCGATGATTCATCTCTTAAACCTGTCAGACATTCTTCCATACTGCGCTGAAACTCTGCTGGAGCTGAGGACAGGCCAAAGGGGATCCTTACCCACTCATATAAGCCCCACGGTGTTATGAAGGCGGTAAGTGGTCTGCTGCTCTCCTCGAGGAAACCCTGATGGTACGCCTTGCCCTGGTCCAGCACCGAGAACCATGCACTCCCACTCAGGCTGTTCAGCATATCTTGCACTCGAGGGATGGGATGACGGTCAGGGATGGATTTCTGGTTCAACTCTCGATAATCCACGCACAGACGTAAACTCCCATCCTTCTTTCGGACACAGACTATTGGTGAGGAATACGGGGACCTGGACTTTTGAATCCATCCTCTGTTCAGTAGGTCCTCCAAATACTCCTTCACTTCCTTGTGAAGCGGTTTAGGTACTGAGGTGTAGGTGCGCTTTACTGGAGTTGTGTCATGCAATCTGATCTTTAACTGCAGAGATGGAATGCAACCTACATCACTCTCGTCTTTTGAAAATGCAGCACATTCTTCACGTAACAACTGTTTCACCTTTTTCTGCTGGTCTGGAGTGAGGTGATCCACTGACACTGGAGGGTCCCACGAGTCATGTTTGCATGTTTCCAACTGTCCATGTTCCTCTTTTTGATTTTCAGGTGTGTTGTCTATGCTAACTTTGTTTTCACTAGCACTGGCTGTGCTCTCACTGGAACTGGCTACAGGTCTTACATCCACTGGGTAAATAGCCTTGACCTGCTGTAGCTGTCCCAGCACTGTGCGAGGGGTCAGAGTAATGTCGTGGTTGCTGTAGTTGGTGACGGGGATAGCCACCCTAGACCAGTTTCCTTTCTGCAAACAGAGTACAGTTTCTGTGATGTTCACGCCCTCTGGCCATTTTGGGATCTCAGCTGGTTCAAAGAGGACATCCTGTTTTGTGGAGAGTGGACCTGTCCTCACAGTACACTTAACTTCCCTAGTTTGGCCAGCTGGAATCACTGTCTTCACTCTTCCAACCTTCACCACACCCTCCTTGTCATCCTGATCACAGCTCTTCACGATGTGGACCAACACATTTGCTTTTTTACAGTCAATGGAAAAGGCTTCTCCTACCACAGCAGGCGTAACTTCTGGATGTTGCTCCATTCCATTCATAACCAGCTGCTCGATCACATTGTAGCCGATGATCGGTGGCTCTGCTACTTCTGGCTCATTAGAGACTAACACAGGTACCAGTAGCTCTGGCTGCAGGTGCTTACTTGATCTCAGCTTGAACTTCAACTCGACCCAGCCAGCAAACGGTATTGGTGTCTGATTTGCTGCTTTGCCAACAAGAGTCTCATCTTCACTCAGAAGTTCATCCATGCTCCGTAACTGTATGTGTGGGAGGCAGGATTTTCTCCAGTTTTCATTTATGATTGTTACCTGTGAGCCTGTATCCCACAGCGCTCGCGTTGGTACTCCCTCAAAGAAACAATCGACCATGCACTTCTTTCCGATGAGGGCTTTCAGCTTGGCTTGGCGACGTAATGAGAGGTGGCTGGCGTAGGTGTCACCCACAGTCTGTTCAGCGCTCCCACTTTTCTCTAACTCTGCCTCTAGCTGCCTGATTCTCTCACACAGAAGCTCGTGCACCTTGTTGTCTGGTTCAGGTTGGCTTGGAGTCAACATTTTTGGTGGAGTGACTGTTTGAATTGTCACTTGCTTGCCATCAGGTTTGCCTGCCGGCCTCGTTTGTCCTCTACAGCCCCTGGAGAAGTGCCCTGATTGTCCACACTTGAAACAGTGTTCACACTGGTCACCTGTTCCCTGCTCCTGACAGACTTTACATCCTCTCCGAGCGCTTGTCCTGACTTGCCGGGTCATCATGCTTTTCCGTATTTCAGCCATTTCTTCTCTCAGTTGTCTGACTGTTTCATAGAGCTCCGAGTCTCTTGAGTTGGTGACTGTCGGTGTTTTTCGGCTCTTGGGCTTCACAACCTCAGCTGACTGCTCTTGGATCCCAACTCTGTCTTCAGCTGCACCTTGAGATGGCTGACTAAATTGCATTTCCGTCTGTAGTTCAGTTACTTTTGGAGCCTTGCTGCTTGTGTATTTTCGTTGCTTGGACTGTCTTTCTAATTCAACACTAGCAGCTTCATTCATTCTGTCGATGAGTACTTCATCTGTCACCCTCTGATCATCAAGATAAGGCTTTAGCTGAAACTTGATATGGTCACTTAACAGTCCAGTACTCACTGACCTCAGGAATTTCTTCTGGATGAGCTCGGCACTGTACTGTTCATCTGATTCCACTTCTCTTGAAGCAAGTAACAGCCTTTCCTTCAACTCAATAGCTCTGAAGAGGAAGTTTTGAGGGGACTCACGACTATCTTGTGTAATGTTTATTAGTCTGTGGTACAAGTCTGTAGAACTGTCCTCTTTGAAATGTCCCTTTAATATGCCTTTCAGCTGGGGAAGGGTAAGGCCACTCTTTATCTCAAGCATATCACGAATACTCAAACCTGGACTGATTGACTTGATCACGGCCTCCATGACCTCAGCCTCACTGTGTCCTTTACTCAGGCCTCTGTCGATCTGATGCATCAGGTTCGTGTATGACAGTCTGTCCTTCTGCCCCTTTTCCCCAATCTGACCACAAATCTTGAATTCTCTCCTTATTGTCACTTCAGGGAGTCTGTTCACAGCAGTAGGCAACACGTTTTGAGGAGCTGAAGCTTTACTTGCTGATGCACTGCTCACTTTTTCACTCAGCCTCCTAACTTCATCCTGCAGAGCTTGACTGTTGATCTGAAGCTGTCTGTATTTTTCTGCTAAGCTCATTTCTTCCTCTGTTTCCTGGCTGATCTGTGTTGTCTCTGTTGTATTCTCTGTATTTTCTTCACATTCTGTGTTTCCAGGATTTCCAATCAATTGTTCAACAAGTTTCAGCATCCTCTTTAGAAAACCCGTTGAAACATCCTTCTCTTCGTCATTAATTACATCGTCAATGTATTTTGTTATTTGTCGGATTAACGCTCGCCTGCTTGTGACATCTCCACTCGGGATTTTAACTTCCACACACACCTCTTTGAGCTGATCAAGTTGCAAAAGCCACAATCTCTGTGATACCGTTTCTGCAAACTCTTCCAGATCCATCGTGTGTGTTGCAGCCCCGACACTGCGCGCTCCCGTCGTCATCAATTTAGGCAATTCCGTCCTCGTTTGTCACACTGAGCACGACGTTAATCATCCCAGCGGTGCCTCCAATATTTGTTGCACACTTGGACACCAAAAAAAGGGATGCCAGGCGTGCATAAGTTCAAAATTAAACTTTTACTTGGGTTCGTTCTTCACGTACACACAAGCACATTAGCATACTGCTCACTGTTTTCATTTTTCACTCGACACGCACGGTCTTCCTGTCTCTTCTCCTGGACCCCTGTGCTGTCCACAGTGCCTGTACAAATGTCATTTATAGACACCCCAAATGTACCTGACCAAATCTAGCTGCTAATGTGAATTAAATAAAATATTACAAAAATAAACTCAGGAACAAATGAATTAAATTCAGTTAATAAAGTAGAACATTAAATGCATTATATTGGGGGGTGTACTCTCTTCAATGTCTCAACATGACCAACATTATTATGGGTCCCACAGATTTGATGTAAAAAAGGGTAGGGGTCATCTGAAATAGACGATAACAGTGCATCAAAATACCAAAAGGAGGAATCTCATCCTTTCACAAGAACTCCGGACTTTATTTTTTCTTAAAAAGTGTCATCCCTTTAGCCAAGTTTTAGTGGTGACAGAAAAAAAGGGAAAATTATGGCAGCATTATCCCAGAGGATAAAATCTGATTCAGCCCAAACATGGACCGGAAAGAACTCTTAACTCTTAAATCTATCTTGAAGTTAGTTAAAAAAAATAAATTAAAAAAATCAATAATATTACTTTCTCAAGCATTTGAACTATGGAGGTTGCGGTGCAAAACTATCAAATCCACTGAGGGCGAAAAAAGACAATGCTTTTTTTACATGTTGACTACTACATTAGCCTTTAAATCCCTTAAGCATTTCATATAAGATATATTAGATAGATTTATTATTAAAGACTCGTGGTCCAGATCCCATAGAAAAACAATCAATGATAAAAAAAGAAAAAAGAATAAAAGTACACAAAAAAGAACATTCACAAAATAATAATAATAATAAAAAACTAACATATTAATATGTTTTTACATAATTTATTATCATTATTATACAGTTTTTACAAAAAGACTGCATTTGCATTTCCTTTGAAAACACGGTGATTTGGTGTGAGGCATTGGTTTGTATATCTACACGTTATTGCTCTTGGTGAAATGGGGGGAACTTAAAGTCGACTTCCTTTTCCAGCCGGACATTTCTTCAAGTGATACATAACATTGCCAACGGCAGATGGATGAGCGGTTATAGCCAGGGTTAAACTAACTGTATTTACGTTAAAATTGTGAAGGGTCAGTGTCTTTGAGAAGCGAACATTCACCTTAAATAGAGGTTCGCCTGAAATAAGCTATCATTCTGTTGCTGTCAGCTCGTGGACACACTCAATTGTGGCACAGCTAACGTAGCATTAGCTAGAATGCTAACATGATGCTTAACCCATCAGACGGGTTGTCAGATGACCGAAAATCCATGTACAGTCAGCCACATAATAACGTATATAAAAGCGGAGACAAAACCAGCCCCATAAGCGTTATACTGGTTAGTTCTGGCAGCAGAGGGAACAAACTTCTTTTTCGGTATCCCTTTCAAAAAGTCGCTGAATGTCCGTCATCTCTCTCAGGTAGGCGTAGTATTAGCACAAACCCAAGACGAGCAATCTCAAATTTACTCAATAAGCGGAAACCCATGCTCTTTTGGTATTAGTTTTACACAGTTACTCTCTTATAGCTACCACATACAAATGCAATGCACTAGTATTGATACAAATCTCATAACCAAATGCAATAGCCAGATTTAGTTAGGTAATGTTTTCTTGTGTACGTTGTTCCTCTTCCTTTATGTGCTGTTGTGATTGTTTTTGATCTTAGCTTGTTGTCTCTATGGATTTAACGTAATTTCCCTTAAATAGGGAAAGGTAGTGTCCTATGTAACCAAGTCAATTTGCTTGCCGTTTTTCTTTAAAACACCGTGATTAACTTTGTTTATTTGGCAGTCTAATTTACTTGATGCCAAATGGCAGTATGCACAAAAGAAGTTAATCTTCACTGGCATTTAAAGCCAGAATGTTACAGTTTCGACTGGTGGAGATGGAGCGGATGGAACATTTTTATGGCAGGCTCATCAAAGTGTGCAGCAATGGCCACAGACTACCTTTTTTTTTTTTTTTTTTTTAAAGTTATAAGGAAAAAAAACCCCACAACAATAGGAAACTATGTCCTCGTACCAACGGACTATCAGTGTTTATGCGTATATGTCTCTGATATGATGTATATTTGACAAGGTAAACCTAAAATGTTTCACGATTGACTAACCCTTACCAACATCTGTCCTCAAGCAAAACAGAGAAGTCCATATGCACTGAACCCGACTGGAGATGTTCTTGAAGACCAGGATGGTGATTCAAGGTATGTTTGGCCTTCATATTATATTAATGTGTTTCTTAATTGACTGAAATGTACACAGATTATTTTGAAATCAAAATGAGTTTATTAAGCTCATTTCCCTTTCCTTCCCCCTTGCTTTTGTTTTTTCCACCAAAAATCAAAGTGTTGATGCATTTTAATCACTGTTAAAGTTAATATTTAAGAGCTTAAAGCAAAACTCTTAGAAATGTAAGCGTTATCACTTCATTTGTCTAAATATTGTTATTTGCCCAGCTGTTGTTTGAGCCTGCTTGTTTATCTGAACTGTTGAAAAGTAAGAATGCTTCTAAAGCACAACTTTAAATTACTTTATATTTCATTTGCTTTGTGATATGCAACATTTTTTGTGAAAAGTCTTGGCTTTTGCTTTACCTTCATTGTGCAGCCACTTCACAGATGGCGATGCTGGTCAGTCCTAGTCATTAGTTGGTTTAAGTTGGCTCCAAGGTTTTATTAAGCGGGAACATGTAAGAATTTAACCATCTTCTATCAAGGAACCGAGGCCTTTGGGACCTCCTCTTTTTTGCACAACTGACTCTATTTCTAAGATGTTTTTTTTTTTTTAAAGAGATAATAGGTGCATTGATACAAAACTATAAATTACTCAGGATAGCCAGCCTTGACTTTTAAAGAAATTCATGTTGTCACAGGGGGCATTGTTGAATAAATAACACGGGTGGATTGCCATATTTGTATTCGTTAATAACCTGGTATCAGTTTGCGTTTTCTCCCCGTGTATGCGTGGGTTCTCTCTGGGTACTCCGGCTTCCTCCCACCGTCCAAAAACATGCGTATCAGGTTAATTGGTGACTCTAAATTGTCCCTAAGAGTGAGCGTGCATGGTTGTTTGTCTTGTTTGTCTCTATGTGGCCCTGTGATGGACTGGCAACCTATCCAGGGTGTACCCCGCCTCTCGCTCAAACACAGCTGGGATAGGCTCCACCCCCCCCACCCCCCGCCACCCTGAGTTGGATTAAGTGGGTATAGCTTTATAAAGACCACCCTGAGCCGGACTGCATTATTTAAAGGGCTAGTTATGACTGCATGAACAAGTTTTATTTTATAATTTTGGATATTGTTTGAAATTGCAGTTGCATTCATTGCAGTTTTAAGGGCTGATATTTAAGCAAACGATATGAGCATTACTGCTAATTAGACTTATTTAGATTAAACAAGTAATGTGCTTAAATCATTGCAGACCAGCATTTTCACATCACAGTATCACATGTTTGTTTGGGTTGTTTTAATGTCCATTTTCTGCATTTAGCCCAACTGTGTGTTGCATTCTCCCTTTTGTTTGCTTTTTTTCTTCTTTTTTTGTGGCCCAATTCCCATTTCAGGGAGCAAACTCCTCTAACTGATGAACAGTTGGTAGCAGGGTAAGACCAAATCATTCTCAACCACCTTTCCTTCGCTTAGATCACCCTTGTCTTTTTTATCCCTTCTTTCCTATTTTGTGTCCTGTATGGATCTCCAACCCTGATCTTAGTAAAATCCCATTAAATGATCAACAGGGGATGAATCAATGCTTGGATTAGAATCATCGGTTTAAAACTACTTTGAACTGACATTGGTTATATTAATTATAGCATGTAGATTCAGCATTGCAATTTAAAATTCAAATCAAATGCAAACTAAAGTTAAGCAAATACTGCACACTCTTCTTTTCAAATTGTGGTGGTGGAGAAAGTCCATAGAGTTTAATTTTTCTGGAAGTCAACACTTTAATTTTTATCCCTTTGATCGCAGCATGAGTTATTTGAGTCAAACCAGCATGAGTCTTTCACATTCCCCATTCATGTATCAATTGCACTTTTTTCTGCCAGGAGGCCTCTTCCTCTTCTCTCCTCTCCAGTAGCCACAAAAGCTTTTTTATTTATTCTCTCATTGTTAAATGACATTAAAGTCAGATTCATCTGATGAATGCAACCCCTCTTGTAGGCAGATGTGTGAAAACTGTAAGCAAACAGCTAATATAATCCTTCTCACTTGTATCAAATTTTCCTGTGGTGTGACCTCCCTGCCTGCACTACGGTTTCTTACTGAGTCTGTTCTTTCTTGTTCGAGGTTCTCAGACATCATCCTCGCCACCATCCTTGCTACCAAGTCTGACATGTGTGGAAAGAAGTTTGAACTGAAGATAGACAATGTTCGTTTTGTGGGTCACCCTACCCTCCTTCAGCATCCTCCCATCATCCAAGTAAGAACGGATTAACCCTGATGAAGACATTCACTATTTGGTTTTAACCACAAAATATTAGCAAGGTGTTTTTGCAATTGAGTTTGTTGCTGCGATTTCTTCATCTTCAGGGTTTTAAAGGGACACTATGTAATAAATTAAGTCATTTATTAGCTCAAATCAACATATTCATTCATAAGTTAGTTCTCATTGGTGTAAAATGATCTCTGTCAAAAATCTCACTTATCCTCCTGAGTGAAGAATAACTTGTCTGTATCTACATAGAGCAGGTAAGCTCTATGGAGGCTGCCATGTCCTTCCGGTCTATGAAAAATGACGAAGTGCCGAGAGGGACATAAAGCACTTCGAATCGCGATTTCCCCACCAGGCCTACAAGCAGAAATGACGTCATTGTGACGTCATTTCCGCCAAATGGCTTATTACAGCCGCTAATGCTAAATAGATTTTATTCCTTGGCACATATGTCTTTGTGTTCATTAGCTTTCTTTTTGTAAGTGCATCATCTTCTTCTTTTTATTATTATTCCTATGCTCCCCCTGGATATCTTCTTTTTGGAGTTATGCTCACATTTGTAAACTGTTATTTTGTTGATTTACTAATAAAGTTAAAAAAAAAAAAAAAAATGCTAAATAGATTTTATCTCGTAAATGATCCCACTAATAATGCATTGATTGTTACCAAACTTCTGCCGTAGTACACATAGGCTCTTAACTCACAAAACGAGGCATTAGAAAGTTTGTAAGTTTACCGGGAGTTTATTTACCGCTGCTAATGCTCCTATTGCTAACGCTGCTAATGCTAATGCTGCGTCGACGTCACTTCCGGTAACTCCCGGAATATGACTAATTGCATTGCTTGCACACCAAAGGAGATGTTATGTTATCTGACATGTTATCTGTCATCTGTATTCATAGTGTTGTTGTATGTGTGTTATATAATCCTTTGTACTGTGTGTCTTGATTTCTTTTTGTTTGTATGGACCTTGAGTCTGAAGCTATAGCTTCTTGAATCTTGACACATTCCGCTTGCCGTAGTTCAAGAAGTTGCAGCGCACATTTGAAAACGTGAGGCGCTAGAGAGCAAATTCATTCAACTTTGCAAAATAAAATTGCACCACTAGATGGGGGAAGAAATTACATAGTGTCCCTTTAAGACAGTTAGTGTCATTTAAGATGAATTGCTGGCTCCCTGTGGCTTTAATGGTGCTTTCACATATCTAAATATACATTTTCTGTCCTCCACACTGTCTCCACACAGTCCTATCCTTCATATGTAGTGTCTTTTTTGCAAACTTGTGATCATGAGGGCATGTTGCACCCACTCCTTTCCTCACACTGATTACAATCACTCATTTGACATTAACTCTAGGCAGGTTGGTTATATACAAACATTCCTGGGGCGATAATAAGGGGCAAGAATAAACTGCAGTCAGTACTCATAGGATTGTCATGAACTTCTTTAATTAACTTTCATCTTTTGTAAATTCCTCTAGATTAAATAATTCAATAAATCCATCAAAAAACAATATTTTAATAGTTCAAAGTTCAATTATATACTTTTGAAAAATGTAAGCTATGATTATGATCTTGATCTTACATGTTTTTTTAATGCTGGTTGTGTTTTTGCTTTCCTTATTTGACAATATCACCAGCCAGTGTCACAGACTGACCTAGCTGTCATATTTCTAAGTGAATAGTTGCATAGTCTGACACATCACTGAGAGCGTTAGTGATAAATGGCACAAATGGGATCAGAGTTTTGCATTTTGAAACGTGGAGTAAGAATTGCAAAAGCTTTGTTGGCTTTGGGACTCGCAGAACCTCAGTCTGCTCTTTTACTAACTTGGATCTGCTTTTGGCAACAATCTGTGATCCTCTCGGATATTTTATCATTTTCATCCATCTTTTAAGGTGATTGGCAAAGTTTACTGGCTTTTTATATTTGTTTAGTAGCTCAACTATCAAACAAACTGGGTTGAATTTGCGGCTCTCTGCTTCGTAGTAATCTTTGTACCTCTGTGATGACAAGCTACAGAAACCCATCTTTAATTAAAAAAAGTCATATTCAGGTAGCTGTAACCAGTACTTAGTCTATTTATAGTTATTTCCTTTTCCTGTTTTCTTACCTGGCACAGCTTTTTCCTTTCTCCTCTGATTTTGGCAGTTTCATATTAATATCCATACATTCTGTCTGATTTTTTTTTATTTCATGTGAACTGCCTGCTTCTACCCACTTTAAAATATTTTTCTAATGACAGACAAATTTTAAGCTAATTCTATAAACCAGGGCTTGGCAATTACTGTGCTGAGACTGAGTCGCAGCAGATAAGGATTTTACCAGCCCTCCACCCACATCTATTTTAACTGTATTTGAAATTAAATAGCACATGAGCATTAAGAGATCATTTGAAATACCCTCGCTAATTCCAGTCTATTGAGTAGAATACACAGTTGCTGCCCCTGTTGTTTCTGGAAGTAGATCCTGTAACACATCTGTAAAAAGCTGCACATTCCCTAATTAGATCAGCTGTTTTGTTTCAGTGTTATTCAGTAGCCTCATCTCCACCAAAGCACCTTGCAATATCTAGACTGGACAGACTCATCGATGATGAGTCAGGAATTTTTTAATTTCATGAACCTTGATGCTTTCCCAGCAAGCCTTATATATTTGTACTGTAGTTAAACATCAGATGTATCATACGAATTCTCTGAAGTTTTTGTTCTTTAAGAATGCAGAAGACATCCAGCTCTTGGCCGCTGACCTATACGGCAGTAACTGAGTAACTTGTTGTTGCCCAGAATAACAATAAATTAGGTGTAGTTAAAAGCTTGGATATGTTGACTCATTTAGAATAAATGTGAGCGGGCCTATTGAGATCATTTTACCCCTACCCCCATCACACACACCCACACACACAGGAAAGATATATTACCGTATTAAATGGAAAAATTGATTCTCAAGTCCACTTTTTAATTGCAAGGTACAGCCTTTTGGGATGCGTTTTACTGTAGCTATTAGGTTGCGTTTAACTATAAAAAGCTTGTTATGGCTTGTTTTGTTTGACCACATCACTGGAAATTTGAATTTTGGCAGGTTCGACATAACTTCAGCAGTGCCCCCTACTGTTCTTTTAGTGTAAAAATTCACAGCTCATGTTGTCAGGGTGCTTTGCTGGGAGTGGAGATCATGACGAGATGTGAAAACCATGCATGTTTCATTTTTCTAGTTTCTTCAAAGTCCTTTAAAAAACAAAACAAAGTAACAAAATGTTAAATTTTCTAAATGAATTGAGTGAGTTTGCTGCTTTTCTTTGATTTGTGCTGATTGAACTGTTTATTTGTTTTTCTGAGTTTGAAAAATACAAGACGCTTGAATTTGTCATGCTGGACTTTCGATTTGTTTTGTGCCCTTTTTATATTCTTTTGACCATTTCAAAGATCAAAGCTATTTTGAGAAATTTGAAAACAATCTGTTGGCCCACATTAGTAATTGTGACTTACACTGTTGACCAAATTGTATAAAAGTTGCAGACTTATATTTTATTTTATTTTATTTTATTTTATAAAGCAAGTTTTGTTTTTTAGTTTTTTTTGCATGTGAAAAAAAATTGAAAATTTTCTCTTTTCTCTTTTCAGGTTTCTAAAACAGATCCTTCACCTAAAAGAGAAATGCCAACGATGATCTTGTTTAATGTGGTGTTTGCACTACGGGTATGAAAAATCTTCATATAATTTAAGTTTTAAGTTGTAATTGACCTTTATAATAAACCTCCCCTTTTGTTCTTTGTATTAGTGTTAGTATTATTGTATTAAAGCCTTAGTTGATACTTCAATATCAGGATTTACGTTTAACATTTTATCATATTTTTATTATTTTAATGATGTTTTACTTGTTTTAGCTGACTATGGGTGGGACATGGAGAGTTTGCATTCCTTTAATCTGTATTCTGTGAATGGGAGGGGTGTTTGCGAGTGATAACGCTTAACTATCTGTGAAATTATGGGAAACTCAAAGAGGAGGGGCCAGTTTATTATGCTTAATCATGCTTTTCAACAAGGCGCAGCCCCGTTCCTGCCCGTGCTGAGTCATGGTACCCAGTAAGACCACAGCTCAGATGGGGCTGAAATTGCTCAGTCATGTTTTGTACATAATATCTGCCCAGCGACGGTGATAGTTGTAGTGTTGAAACATCCAAAAAAACAAAAATCTCTTTATATATTTAAATTATAGTTTTAGGATTGTGTATTTAATTACCGGTAGTTGTAGTCATTTTTCATCTAAATGTTACATGTTAGAATAATTCAGAACATCATATGTTGTAGTTTTTATTTTTTAATACATTATATAACAGTGACTGGAATTCTGCATCAAATGCATATTTTGACACTTGACACTATTGTTGTTAGTAAAGTTTCCTAATTTGGAGCAGTGTATTAGGGCGGCCATGATCATGAAGTCATTTGCCATATAAATAAGTGCATTGGAAATTAAATGAAATTGAATTAAAAAAAATATATATATATAATTTGATGATTTAATCATCTCTGTCCATTTTTATGCCACTATTATACCATAAGACTGCTAATAATTGAAGAATTCACCTGACTGTTATTAAATATAACAAATATTTATTGGAGATAAATACAGGAATGTTAATACAAATATGGCTTTTTGCCTTTTAGACTTTCTAAACAACATTTTCACATGATAGCTATAATATGACCTCTGCCGAGGACAGGGGTGCGACGAGATAATGTCATCAAAGGAGTGTCAGTTTCAACAGTCAGTCAGTAGATTCTGTTAAATAGTGAAAAACATGGAAATATGCCTTTTTTGCCAATGTTACCAAGCTGTTTTCTGACAAGTGAATGAAGATGATTATGCAACAATGATCACAATTATCTCAAATGATTGCATGTACATGTTTATTTGATAATTGTGACTGGCTCACTGTGTAGCCTACAAAGTTTTTATTTCACACGAGAAGCTCAAATGTAATTTAGACATATAAATGATTTATAGACGCATAAATGAAATCAGCTACAGATGAAAGAACAGAGGTCGTAGCTGCCATGTAATTGGTAATCACGTAGCTCCCAACACAGTACCAAAATACTTTGGTTGATGTCATTGTTGACCTTTTCAGGCAAATGCCGACCCATCCGTCATCAGCTGCATGCACAACCTGTCTCGGCGCATTGCTATAGCCCTGCAGCACGAGGAGCGCCGCTGCCAGTACCTGACCCGAGAAGCCAAATTGATGCTGGCTGTCCAGGATGAAATTACCACAATGACTGAGAGTAAGAAACTCACTCATTATCCATAACAAATTAGTAGCTTTGTCTAAACCTAACAATTGTATATAATTTATCGTATATTATTTTTTAGAGCAGTGTAGCTTAACAGCTTGCTGACATTGTGGTTGTAATTTATATGTTTGAGTATATTCATACTGGGCTTCCTCTCTCCTGATGTCAGCAGATGGAAGCCCCCAGTCCCCATTTAGGCAAATTCTTCCAAAATGTAAGCTAGCTAGGGACCTGAAGGAAGCTTATGACAGGTTTGTGCTTCAGCATGTTACACATTTGTTTTCTTTTTCTTTTCTGACCCCTAACATGACATACTGTTCTTTGAGCTGACTCTGATTTTGGCTTTTCAGCCTTTGTACAACTGGTGTGGTGCGACTACATATTAACAACTGGCTGGAGGTGAGTTTCTGTTTGCCACACAAGATCCACAGGATTGGTGGCAACTATATCCCCCCAGAGGCATTAGAGCACAGCCTGAAGGCTATAAGGTATGTTTGAATATTTAATGCACATTATGTATTTTTTTTCCTGGTGTCATTGATGTAGTGTTTTATTTGACTAGCAGTCCACTTGAAGTTACTTATTCACAAAAAGTTACACAGGTTGAACAATTTTCATAAATGTTCTATGTGAAATAAGACTGAAAACTTAAGTTCTTGTACTTCTGACTGTGATACTTAAAGTGACCTATCATAAGCAGCCACAAGTTCTCCCCCACCAAACATAATCACATGTAAAAAGTTATTACATTTGTTAATAAAGATGAGGCTTCTTCTTAATCCAGTATTTATTATTGTAATGACTCTTACAACTCTTTTACAATAACATCCCACTAGTTTTCTTTTTTTCTTTAGAAAAGAAATGGAAAAATTCTTCTTTTAAAGAGTTAAAAAAGAAAAAGATTCACTTCCCCACATTTACCTTCATGACTAACTGTCAGTTAGCAATCATCAAACTGTTTTTGTTGCTGCTCACAAGAACCACAAATAATGTTTGACAGTAAGCTGTGAAAATCCTCACCTGATGTGGCTCAGGAAAAAGACAAATGATACGTTTATGTTTTTAACACACACAAAAACACACATGCTTTAAGCTTACCAACACGTGTAGACTTTTACAAAACTTTTTGCTTTAATTTCTCTTTAATTCATGTTGTTGGATAAACAGTTGATCGATAGGCCAGCTTGCCGGCTTAACAAGTCTCTGACCCTTGAAAGGGCTTTTCTAATTTTCGATCAGTGTGTTATGTCAGGGAAATGCTGTGTCTTAACCAGTTGTTGTCAATGTGGGTTTGTATTTTAGGCTTAAGTAGATAAGGGCGTCTAAAGAATCCATAAGTTTTCTGTGGATCATACTGCCCTCTACTGCCAGTTTGGCATACTTGCTGTAGTTTTGATAAGCATTTATCTCCTTGTTTACAAGTTTAATTTAAGTTTAAAGACATGCAAAGTCCAAACAAGCATGAGTGTATTTAGGCCACAAAATTTCACCATTTCTTGGCTTAGATATATTTGATATTTGATAAAACAAACCAAACCCAATGATTTGCTTAAAAAAGCCTTCTTAAACCTGAATAATTTTCTGTTAAACTGAAAACTTGTTTGTGTCTAAAATATTACCTTTTACATTACAACAGGCCTGAAGGGATTTATTAAAGTAGCCAGTTTGTTTACAGAGACATGTATAGACTTGATGTGGAAAGAGGGGTCTCTGGAGGTAAAAAGGAAATGCAGATGATTGAGAAGTAGTATGGTGTCTTTGGTCCTGCAGGCCATATCATGCCCTGCTGCTACTGGAAAGTGAGAAGGCGTTGCTCAGCCAGCTTCCACTGGACTGCTCACCTGCAATGGTCCGCCTGATAAAAACTTGCTCGGCAGTGAAAAATCTGCAGCAACTCGCTCAGGATGCTGACCTGGCCTTGCTACAGGTGAGGAACATTCGCACTCACACTTCATACGTCCTGCATCTCCTCTGTACTTCTGATATCTGAATCGTAGATGCCACTCTTTGACTTTGCAAGCCATATATGTAGAAGTTTACTTTAAAACTAGCTTCAGTAATTACAAGAAGTTGCATTGTATCAAACATTTTTTGTACTGAACATACACACACACACACACACAATGTATTCATAGTGCATGTATAGTAGAAGAAGGATCAATAGTCCCGATCCCCTTAGCAATATGTAACACCATTAAAATGGGTGCCAAAAACTCTTTTCAGCAATAGTAGAGATGTTGAGTGAATCATGAGTTGAAGATTTTTGGCCAGAATTGATTGTATTTTAGGCAATTTACTCCCATCTAGTGGACATTATGTAGAATGCATATCTGAGGGAATTCCCATTTGTGGTAAAAACAAACACATTTATTTTCCTGCAATAGCAAATGTTCAGTTTTAAAGGATTTCTCATTTAGGTCGTGTTATTGTCACGTCACAGATAACTTAACGTTTCCTCTCTTAGATCTTTCAAATTGCTGCTCACTTGGTTTACTGGGGCAAGGCCATCATCATCTACCCACTGTGTGAGAATAATGTCTACATGCTGTCTCCACATGCCAACATCTGCCTGTGAGTATGTTTAATCTGAAGCATGATGCTAATGAACCATAATAATGTTAAATATTCATCAATGTCATTGCCTTAAAAGTAAGGTTTCAGAACTCTTCTACTGTTAGAGTGACTTCAAAACAAAATAACTTGTTAATTCATCTTACCGTGCACTCTATTAGAGTTGGGTAATTGACAGTAATGTTCGTCTGACCAGAATAGCAACACTGTTAGAAAATATGGGAATAAAGAAAAACTAAAATTGAATTTAAAGAAATGTTTCAATAGAAAAGCTCTGTGTTATACTCTGCAATTTCTCCCTGAATAGATACTCCCCATTGGCAGAGCAGTTTGCCCAGCAGTTCTCTGGTCATGATCTGCCTTCCATGTTAGCCAAGTTCTCACTGCCTGTCTCACTGGCAGAATTCAGAAACCCTCTTGAAGCTCCAGCGCAGGAGGTAAGATCATTTGTAACAGCTGAATGCAGTGAATTGATTACTCTGAAATATCCCTAGTTTTTCATTTATCAATGTGGTTGATTATTTCGGTGAAATAACCTGATGTAAACATTTTATATAAACCATAATCTGTGTAAAATAGATTGATGAAGCCCCAATGACACCCCCTACTGTTTTGTAGACTCACATTTTGAAGCCTTAAGTTCAGTATTTGGGACATCATCAATTTAGTCTGTTTTAACCTGAAGTTATGAGCTGGATCTGACTGAGAACAGTGAACGTTTATCGCAACTAACCCTCTTTTAAAGCATATTGTGCTCTGTTGTCTAATTTACACTGAGAGGGACCATAAGTAATTAAATAAACGCCATGCTCTATTAAAGAAAACGTGAGACTACACATTAACTTTTTAAGAAAATGTTTGAAGTCACAATTAAAGTGAGGATTATACAGCAGACTTCTTTTGCAGTAACAAAAGTCGCCACCTGCTGGTCTGTAGGGAAAAGGCAGGTTTAGGAGACCACTGCATTGGTTTAATTTGTGACATATCCATGTCTTTGCTTCTGCCATTTTTAAAAAGACTCGCGATCTCCCGGTAGTCGCGTTGTATTCTGGGAAATATATCATACCCCTTCAAACGGAGTCTGCCTGGCCGAAGCCCTCCGTTTGAAGGGCTACAACGGAGGGGTAGGGCTAAGGGGAAGGGCTTTGGAAGAGTATTGGGACAACACTACCTCTACACGTGAACGCGTAAAACGGAGGGGAAGGGGTGAGGGGTAGGGCCAAGGGGTGAATTGGGATTGGGCTTAAGTCTGCGATGGAACATCTGGGGGCAGATGTATAATACTTTCCACTACCATTCATTGCCATAAATGGAAGCAGACACTCCCCTAATTTGTCATTTGCGTATCGAGACATTGTTTGGACCACAACTAAATGGATGCAATGAAGAACAGATAGGAAGGAGCACAGTTTTACCCGTAAAGCAGAAGAAAAAGGAAATCTGTTTTATTTGATGTGTGAGACTGTTATCACGAATAGAACAACAACAAAAGTAAAAAGCAATCAGCTCTGTAAACCAAAGGACCCTGCAGAGGTAAAAAGAATTGGCAAACGTGTAAACCAGCAGCTAAAACACACATCAGTGCACATAGCACATCAAGTCTACAAGAGGAGGACCAACAACTCCTGTTTTATCTGCATGATGGATGGCTGCAGTTATTTATAGAGCCCACAGCTGCTGGAAGTCTGTTGTGAAAACTGACAATGAGAAAAAAATCGTACTAAGAACCTCTCTCTGAAATTGTCTTTGATTTTTTTTTTGTTAAACTACGGGGCCTCTTTTTCAAATTTACTTCATATCAGAAACATAAAAACATGTGTACATATGGATTGAAGAATGCAAATGTGCGGATTCTCACCCCACATTCTTCCTTTATGAGTATCTGTGTGTGAGTAAGAAAATACGTACACGTGTTTATAAATTTAAATATAAATATAAAATTATAAATGGTTAAAACACATCAGCTCTATCGTCTGACTCCTTAATTTTTCATGAGAAAAAGAACAGTATCACGGCTCTTTCTCAATACTCTCTTTTTTTTTTAAAGCTTGTGGACCTGCAGCTAATTTAAAACTTATAATTCAGTGTTTATCCTGTCCAGAGCTGTAACGTTTTCTGCTCTGCCTCTGACCAGGCCCAGCTGATACAGATGGTGGTGTGGATGCTCCAACACCGCCTGCTTATCCAACTGCACACATATGTTTGCCTGTTGGTACAACCCAGTGAGGATGAGCCTGGAATGAAGGATGAAGAACTTCCACTGGCTGCACGAGTGGGAGGCCGAAGTCTCAGCACCCCGAGTGCTCTCAGTTTCGGTTCACCAAGTGTGTCCTCCCTTAACTCTTTCCTCTGCTCTCACAAATGTAACAAATAATTTTGAATGAACGTATGACCACATGTGTTCTCTATGCGTGTAGCCAGCAGTGATGACATGACCCTAACAAGCCCCAGTATGGAAAACTCCAGTGCTGAGCTGCTGCCTGGTGGAGACTCGCCACTCAACAAAAGGATGACAGAAACCCTGCTCACAAGCCTGTCAGAGCATGAAAGGCAGGTTATTCTTAACATCCCTGCTGCACAAAATCCAGAGGATCTGCGAATGTTTGCCAGGTAATGGAGTTTGCCTTTTAACAGTTTAGCTTATAACTCATAATGCTTGTCTCCTTGAGAATAGATACAAAAATATACAACAAAATGTGTTAACTGAGTTTTGTGAAATTTATCTGGAGTTAATTATCCTACTGTTAATTATTTGGATATTGAAAATCAGTGCTGTATGCCAACTACTGCACAGTAATGAAAAATGTCATCAAAACTTCAAAAGTCTTGTCTGCTGTTGATTTACACTGCTGATGAGGGTGAAACTCGAGCTCTTAACACAATTTTGGGCCTATTTTGTTGTCTGTTTTTTCAGGCTGCTGCACTATTTCCGCGGACATCACCACCTGGAAGAAATTATGTACAATGAGAACATGAGGCGCTCGCAGCTAAAAACGCTGTTTGACAAGTTCCGCAGTGTCCTTGTGGTGACTAACCATGAGGATCCCATTATTTCCATCTTTCAATCACCCACGGACTAGAGGCACAGAAATGCCTTCAACACTTCCCAACTGGAAAATGTGTCAGTTTAAGAACAGGTGCTCACAGCTAAGTGCTCTTGCTCAAAGATGTTCTTCAACAAGAAGCGGGCAGATTGTATTAATGTGTGGAGATTTACAAACTGTAGAAAGTATTTTCTATTTGAGCCAAAGGTTTGTTTACATGATTAAATTATTTTGTACATATCATATGCCTTAAGGGGTTCACTGTGAATACTGGAAGGATTAGTGCACGGGTTGTTGTTGGGGTTCAACATAATCTCCCCATCCCACATCTGTTGGATCATCTGTGTCTGCTTCAGAGGGGCATAATGAGTAATGATCATTCCAGACCTCCAGCTACCTCTTCTTCGGAATCCCAAAGGTGGTAAGAGAGAGACTGCAAGAAAGGGAAGAGTCTAAACATCTGACAGGCTGTTTGCTCTGAGGGAAACGGAGCGCTCCAAACATCTGTGAAATCACTGAGAGGGGAATTTAAATGTTTATTGGAAAACACAGATGAAGCTGAGGAAAGACTACTGAATGATTACAAGTACGACTTTTCTTTTACTGTCACTGAAAACCGGAACTTTACTGTAAGAATTAGCATCAACTAATGTTCATTAAATGTGAAATGTTTCAAAATTAGCAGACAAAATGAGTAAAAACGTTTATTCCATCATCTTAGCTTCTCAAAACTGAAAATATTATGAAAATATAATAGGAGTAACTTTAAGCATTAATTTCTCAAGTGTAAGACCTGGTTTGTCTTGACAATGCAAATAGAAAAGGGTTTTATTCTGTCTAAATGGTTGATGTTAAAAATGGGAACAGATGGCAGAGTAGTTTCAGGAATATTCCTGTTAAGGCCTTTTGACATTTTGCTGTTCTGCCTCAAACGGCACATCTGAGGGATCTAAATTGTTTATTACATTTCCAGACAGAGATTGTCTTTCTGCCTCTTTATTCACAACACTAACACATGGGTGACCACGAAGATAAAACCTCCATGGCTTCTTGGCCCATTCCCCATGGGACTCTATTCCAATGCGTGGTGCCGATACTATATCCTGGGGTTTTGCTGGACCAATGTCTGGATCCCTCTCCAGCCACGCCTCTGTGTCAGAAGCTAAGTCTTTACGGTCAAAACAACGAAGTATATTTAAAGCCTGGCAGAGCTTTGAGGGTCCATTGCACAGCTCTTTGTCCTTCAGTTGGCGGGCTCCCTCTTTGCGTCTGGCTGCCCTCAGCTCCCTCATGACGGGTTTGCCCTGCAGGGGCTCCAGTGAGCGCAGCAGCACAGCAGCACCCTCCCCTGAGTTAAACAGCATACAATATGCATCACTCAGCAAGGCTCCACTCCGTCTCCTTCCTTTTTCTCATTGCCACTCAATAATAAAACATAAAACTGCTTAATAGCTTTAAAGTCTCATATTTGACAGACACACACATGCTTTCAAACGCCTCTCTGACATCAACTTTGCATTTGCAGGCATTGGTTAGCATATTAGATAAATACATAGACGTGGCTAAATTCACACAAAATGAAGCAACCTTTTTGTGGAATGATTTTTACCTTCACTGGACACATTCATACAGAGGTAGATACCATAGATTGGATACACATAGATTGTGCCTGGCTTCATAAACATGGCTGTGTTCCTCTCGGTACGCTTGCCTCCTGCTGAGTGTGACGCCTTGTCCTCCCCTCCAAGGTAGGCTTCAGTTTCCACTATTCTCCCCCGTAGCTCGGTACCATCTGCACACCTACGGACCAGCACCTACCACGAGAAAGCACATTTAGTTCATATCGTGATTCATTATCAAGATGGCATATTAATAAAATTGTACTTTTTTCAATGATGATCGAAGAGAAAAATAGAAATGAAAAAGATTTGGCCTATAATGAAGATTTTGACTTGTATCGTAAATACAGCCCATCATATTTGTTTATAGCTGTGTATTTTGGTCCTCACTTGAAGCCCAAATTCGGTCCATGCAAGGCTTTGGTATGTTTAGTTCAGGTTTTACTTTTTTTCAGTTTATTAAAGCTCAGAAGCTAAAAAGGCATTTAAAAAAAAAAAAAAGGTCAATGAGTATTAAACAATCCCAGCAAAGTCCAATCTGTTTAGTGGTACAATGAAGCAGCCCCACTGGTCAATACATTACATTGATTTGTTTTTAACAGACGGCTACTTGCTACAAAAGCATACTATGTTTCCATGGGTGGAATCACAGGGGGGGTCAGAATTCCCCTGTACAGGAAAACAAAGTGGTTTGCCTCAATTTACCATTCAAAACCCAACTATATTGGTCTATATAATTTAAGTAATGCATTTAAACATGCAAGTTCTGGGCCACCGCCTCACGTGCCTGGAAGTGCTTTGGTTTTTACTAGTCTTCACACCCACACACACAAAACTACCCTCACCATAACTGTTTGTTGAGCAGTGTGTGATGCCAATTGAAACCAAAGGGTGTGTCCATCTTTTTTCTTTGTTTAGAGTAAAACACATTTACAGTTGTAACCAGACCACATTTGTTTCGCACCATGAACTCGCGGTTTATTCATGTGTGCATGTGCAGCCACTGAGTGAGCACAGTGCACCAGATGGGGCCACATGTGTCCCTTTATAGGCACGATACGTTTCCAAAAGCAGCATAGTTTGCTGCAAAAATCACAATTGCACGTATGATATATGTACGTAGGAAGCTTGGCTGCATTGGAATGGTTGCATATGGTGTCTTTTGTTAGAAGTAATATTTCTTAAATCTATCTTTAGACTAACTTGCCATAAACAGTCAGTTTTTACACATTATTTCTTATTAAACTAAAATGATGTAATATTAAGGGCGAGATGACAATATTACCTTGCCCAGGAAAGCTTTAGCCAAACTGATGCAAGGCTGCTTGAAGAAATCCTCCCCCAGTCTGTGCTGCAGGTCATTCTTGGTGAAATAATGACTTCGTTCTGTCTCGACATTGAGAGCATTTTCACATTTAATGTGCTTTTTCTGCTTGGTACATGAACAGTTCAGTTCTGTTTGGTTGCTATGGTTCCTCGGCGACGTTGACTGCTCAGGTGCTAGAGCTGCTGCTAATGCTAGCATCTTTCTCTTTCGTCCTGCCATAACCTTATCGTAAATAACGTTGAGCTCAAACGTTAAATTCTTCCACAACAGGGTGGTCGCGTCTTTATAAACTTAACAATACCTTAACGCATTTTAAAACATTTCCTTAGAACATTTATTCGAGTATTTTGAGAGTCGCTGGCATACAGGAAGTAGATGATTGCTTTGTAGTTCTTAAAGGGACCACTCACTATTTTAGACGAATGGGTATGAAATCACTGTTTCACCGTTCATTGTTACCATTTAGAAGCAAATTTTATGTTTCTTGATTATCTTTCTGCTATGAAGGATACTCTTTTGTTTGTGTGTCTGTGTTTTCAAAAATGAAAGAAAAAAAATCCAACACACCGTTGCTATTTGGAGTTTTCCTCTTTCTGTGCACAAGAACTACTTTGCAACCTGTGGCCTTTTCTTGCTGCTGTCTTATCTTTTCAGCCTCATTTGGATAATGCTAGGTTATAAATAGAGTGCTCGGCCGCTCTGGACTGCCTGTGCCCAGGAAGTGGATGGCGCCAGTTTGGCCTCAGGCACTGTGCCTCCAAGTGGCTCTTTTGGAGACAAATTGCGTGTGACATAGCAGTAGCCTACCACAAATTTCAGATTCGTGAATAAAGTTCTGGTGTACAGTGTTGCTCTTTAGGAGGGAGCTTGTTGATTGTAGAGATCACAAATCTGGATATATTTCTGTGTCAACAACATGAGCATCTCCTCTAAATGTTTCTTTGTATTTAGTCACAGATGCAGCTGGACACCATTGAATTATTGCAAATGGTAGAAAAAGCATTTTGCTGCTGTAGGCGAAGCTCTGACGGACTTGATGTGAACTCTGTTTCTAAATAGCTTCTTTAGGTTGTGTTCACTGAGATGACCCTCCTCTCCTTCCCAGCTTATTGTAGTGAGAGCTTTTTTTCTTTCACTAAGAGAGGAATCTTAGTCTGCAAACTAATCATTTATCATTCTCTATATTCAAGGATATTTTCCCTGGCTGTTCCTTCTCGGGCCTCCCTATGGTTATGATCTTCCTCTGCCTCCTGGGCTTAAAGTTGGTAGTGTATTGCAGCAGATCCCTGTGTTATGAAAAGGAATACTTCTCTTGCACTCCGCTGCTCAGTTGATGCTTTGCTGCTGCTTCTATTTTAGTCCCTATGCAATAACCTTATGTGACAGAAGCATTATGCCAAAATTAGTTTTCTGGTCTGCATGTCTACTCCTTTAGATGGCAGCTCCAACGTTTTCAGTGTGCATTGTTATAAGAAATATATTGGACTGTTGCACTTATACTTCTATGTCATGTTAGAGGCAACAATTTAGTATATGTATTGTATACTCAATACTTTATGTCCAATAAAAGATTACCACATTTTCATTACATTTGAAAAAAAAAAAAAGGATTATTTACACCAGTCATTATAAGAAAATAAAGATTTTCAAATAGCAAAACACAGTCCTCTCTCCCTTGAATAGTCAGATTTTCTGTGTGGCACTACAGAACTGGATGAACAGCACACACCACTTGATTGAAAAGTATGTACATCCATTTTTGTTGTGATTTCCATAGTAAAAGCTTTCATTATTTGCTAATTTATTTAACAAATTAAAACCTGATAATAACATCATTCTGCAGTATCAGAATACACTTCTTATTGACTGAAAAATGTGAAAAAACAATTCAGTGATTGATACCCAAAAGACCTGCACAGATTCATTGAGGATAGGTTCCAGACTAAAATCTGCTGTTAATGTTCAGCAGAAGTCTTTTGGCATGAATTGTTGACTTTGTCACGGCCGGTGGACTAGTGAAGGCCATTGTCTGCGAAACCTGTGTTTCCACTGGCTGTGAGCAGGAGCTGTGAAGTTTTGGCCATGTCACTTTCATCGTTGCTGCCATTGATAATCTTAGCAGACACATTCTGGCTTTGAGATCGCTTTCATCTCCAGCAGGCATCTGACTGGTTGTGATGCTGAGCAGAAACACCAGACAGTCATCTGTTTGTGCAGATGGACGAGCAGAATGCTGCCCGACCAGAAATATATGACTAAACTATGAGTCAGAGTGAACTATAACGAATATGGATTTATCTGCTGGGTTTTATATGATGTTGTTATGCAGGGTTAGTTAGGAAGTAGCTTCTTGTATTTGTTTTTGACTGAGGTCACAGTTAGCTTAAGTTTATGTTGGGTATGCTGCTATCTTTGGTTAATGACATGAAACACTGGACTGAAATAGAATAAGTAGCTCAAATACCATCCCTGCAGAAGTCACACTAATTATATTAAAACATCAAAAAGGTTTCCCTGAGTAAATTGCAACTTTAAATTAAATGAAACAAGGTAACTTTAGTCTTGAACATTGGTTTGTTTATGATATTTTGAATGTTTTTCTCTGTCCAAATATAATTCTCAGTAATATAATCCTGCATCTGTGACAACAGTAAACAGATAAACTATCACATACTTTACAAGCAAATGAAATTATGCATTGGCAGTGTTTCAGCTTTAAGTGAAGGACTGCTCTTATTACTCTGACAGACTTATAGTTACAATGCTTTAATATGACAGGCATGATTTAAAAAAGACATGATGTTAGTTGGTGTAAATAAACATGACAGACTATTAGCAGCAATGCACCAAAGCCTTTGAGTTGCTAAAGTAACCCCTTAACTCAGTGTGTCCTTAAATTTGGGTTGTTTACACGATAGCAAGGAATTCATTTTAGGACAAGACATTTTAGTATCAATAATCCTAACATGTTTAGGTGTTTCTGAATTTGTTGCACAATAAATTTCAGACCTTAGAGACCTTTTCATCATGATGAAAATCACAAGAATGAACCATTTTTTTGAATCTGCCTAAAACAAATATCTATTTCTTTTTTCATAATTCACATGTAAGAATAATAAAAGAAAACAAAAGAGCAAATCACTGGCGTTTGCGATGCTGCTCACTTTATGTCAGCTTTACGTTTGTAACCCACATACAAATTGTTGTTGAGGAATCTCTCTTACCAAGACTATGAATCATGGAACCTGGTAGCCATTAACATGTGTTGGGATTAATAATTGATGCTAATCAAAGATGTATGACTGTCTCTCCTTGTTTGTCGCAGAGGTATAGTGTGTGCTGCACAGGTGACTGAGCTCTCATTGGCAGATGGGCGTATTACTTCATTTGTGACCCAGTTTGCACACATGCACAACAAAGACATCCTTATGAAGAAACTGGTTTGTCTTTGTCCTAATGCCTACAGTTATTAGCACAACCACTGAAATGCATTAGTTGTGGGCCATATCTGTGGGCACATTACTGTATTTATCTTGAGATGATAAAAGCCTTTTTTTGTGCATCTAATAAAATTAGAGATACATTATTCAGGTGGACAATCAGGTTGAGTTCAGTTTAAAGCCATCAAGCACACTAAATAATCATAATCTTATCACAGGTAAATAATTTGATTTGATACAGCATATCCGAGGCATTGTGGCCCCGGATAGATTGATGAATCGGTACTCTACATTAATATGTCTAATAATGTTTGGTTTTTATTTTCATGTTTTGGTATTCATTGTGAAGCACTTTGTGACTGTTATATGAGAGGTGCTATATAAATTAATTTTACTTACTTTACTAAAAACTCCACTTCTCTGACCTTTCTCAGCCTTTTCTGATAACAGTTTTCCCGTATCAGTTCACACATTTAGCTCTCAGGGACAACACCTGTGGGGCAGGCAGGGCAGAAAGGTTCACTGTCTCATATTTGATCACAGTATCTAAACACCCTTACCGCACAGTCAAAGCCTTTCGACCATGCTTGATTTCTTTATGAGACTCCTACTGCTGAACTATATTTAAGTAGTAGGTTACATGCAGAGAACATAAACTCACCAAATAAAAACTAACATTTTTGTTTTGATACAGTTTGATCAGTGCTGGTAGCAAACAACATTTGAAGTCCACCCTCATTCACTTAAAATGTGTTAGTGTTCAGAGTTGGGAGGTGCAACTGATGATAACTGAGGAGGCTGAAAATTTTGTAGGAGAAATATAAGTAGACTCAAAATCATGCATCTTTGAAAAGTTTGATGGTGGTTAACAGAATTTGGCTTCTTTGTGGTAAACCATGTCACCTATGTGTGAGTAAAAAAAACTTAACCCAGAAATAATTGTCTTCCCTCTGTCTCTCTGAGCAAAGGGGGAAGCAGTTCATGGACCATTTGACACTGTCCTCTCGGTTAAACATTATTCTTGCACTCAAACCTTTTATCTACGTCTGACTGATGAGCCTTCAGGGGGCCTTGAGTGCTCCTGCAGGTCTGGTGTGGCTTCCGTAATGCTGCCTTTGACCCAGCTTCAGCCCTCCTCGGTCTCACGGGAAACTTCACCATTAATTACTGTGACTTCATGGTATATCAATCAGAGACTCCCAGTAGGTCAAAGAACCATCCGTACAGATTTTAGAACATGTAAAAGAATTGATGAAGCCTGGTAAATTCATTCTAGAGATGGAAATATTACCTCTTGCTCAATTTAGGTGAATGTTTTTGAATGAAATTGATTTGAAGTGTGGCTCGTGCTTGCTGAACGATACTCGTGTGTGTAAGATGGATAGGAAAGCTGAGCTGTTGTTCATTTTTTCTTTTTTAATCCAGAAGTACATGTGGCAGCTGTGACACCTAACTGCTTGGTGTCTGTTTGGCTTTACATCACATGTGAAATTCAGTCCTCATGGAGTTATTGTAAAAAAAAATATATAAAAAATAAAAAAAATGTATAAATAAAAGTCGAATGATTCCTGAAGCAGATTTCTCTTTTGGGTGGAGAGCTGTGCAGATACAAAATCTAAAAACCACATAGTTATATTTCCTGTATAACAAATGTGCTATGCCTGAAAGAATGCTGATTTCATAAGCACTAGTGTCACGCAAGTGAATATTTAACAACACTCCCATTCAAGTTGTGGAGAGCGAATGTTCAATAAATCTTAGTATCATTGGCTAAACACATGGGCTCTTGTGAAATACAAAATGAACCTTTTTTTTTTAACCAGTAAATTTTTTAACTAAGTCTTCCACCACATAAGAAATTGTTTTTGCTTTTTCCCAGTAAATCTGTGGCGAGTCCTATGAAATATGAGTAGTCAGCCAGTCTTGGCACCAAAATATGTCCACCTTTGTTTTATTAATAGAAGGCACATTTTGTGACCGGTTTCTTAATAAAGCAATAGATCAAGCAACTATGAAAGAGAGAGTTTTCCAGGACCATAAGCCCTTTGAAATGTCATCTGAAGAAAACCCTATGCTTGGTGCCCCTTGTCAGCACCTCAGAACCTCTCTGCTTCCTAACATCCATCTCACTCTTGAAGAATATTCCCAGGTGGATCTGAGCTTTCACTGATGGAATGCATTGTAATGGTCTTTTCATTAAATGGAGCTACAGGGTGTGTTACCCGTTGCTGTAGAGGAGCCTTTTTCTCTCAAATCAAATCTCCACATTCGCAGTAAGAGGAAAGTGATTTCGATTTTGAAAATGCATTGCAGTTTCTTTTCAAATCTGCACATTTACATCCATTTTTTTCTTGCTTCTGTGTCCATCTTATGTTATGTATCATTAACACATTGCTAATTAGATTTGGAAAAGATAGATTTGTGACATTACACATGTGCACAGAGAGCGCTCAGGTTCAGTTCAGGCTTCAGTCAGCTATAATATCAGCAGACCCAGAATCCAGGCTCATGTGACCCTGATGTAATGTGCAGCTTGTGGATGCTCAATCGTTTTTTTTTTCATTTGATCCGTAACAATGCAGGATTACACAATTTTACTACAACAGGCTGAAAGCACAGGATTCACAGGCATGTGATGTGATGATCATTATTGTGTCATGTGGCAACATTGCATGGTTTGTGCAAAAAGAGGCCAAAAGTGAAAAAAATTGTGTCATAGTCTATTAACCTGTTTGCACTTAGTCATTTAATCTTTAAACACTTGTAGGTATAAAGAAATATAATTTTCAGACTTTTGGGATTATAAGCAGTTATTACTGATGAGAAACTTGAAAGATTTTAGGAGAAGTTTATTTGGAGATATTTTTTCCTATCATTTTAGGAAATAATATCTCCAAATAAACTTGTTAAAGACATGTTGAATGAAAGAGTAGGACTGTCAAATCCCCAAGATGAAACGCTCTACTGTTTTGCGTATGCCCATATCAATTAAGTTTGTCCACCAAGTCAAAATTCCAAGATTAAGATGTCTCATTTGTCATTTCCTCGTCATGAAATGTGGGGAAAACACACTTTTGACACATTAGAAAACATTCAGACCTAAAACATCACTACTTAAGATTCAAGCTTGATAAAACAAATTCTAATGTTGAATTCTCTATGGAAAGACACCACCCTCTGTACAAAATGTTATTTTTTTTCTGCATTATCATGCCACATCCTTGCAACCTATATTTTGATGTCTGCTAGTAATGTGACATTGGTTGGACTGTGTTCGTTTTCAGTAACGTATCCATATCAGAGATTCATGGCCTGGTAAGTTGGCAGGTGGAAGAGATATCTCAAACAGTGTTAACCTGGTTGACACATCTTTATCTTGAATAATTTGACAACCAGTGTGTTTCAACACAACTCCAGTCCAGTTATTCACAGTTTATTCAGCTCCGAGACAGAGTGTACCTAACTGAGCTGGATTATCATTTAAACATGCAGCCAAACATAGAGCCCCACAGAAAAAAAATTCAAGGTTCAGTGTGGCAGTGAATATAGAAGGGGAGGGTTAAGGTTTTATTCCTTGGACCCACACTGTCTGAGGATCGCTTAGTCACCCCCAGTTAAACGGGAGAAGCAGCGCCTCCCTGCGTACACACCGATTGGTTAGCGATCTTGACGGCTTTGCCTTCCCAACAGACCGTCTCCAGTCCAGGGCGGGGCGGACTCTCCACCAAACTGAATTAGGCTACAACCGGCTGAAGGGAACTTACCCGGTCGCTTTATGGAGCAGTGTGGGAATGCTCTATCCGTAACAGTGAAGCACCGGACTGAACAGCAGCCACATTTCGGCAACATCACCCTTTTCTCTCTCAGCTGCTGCTGTAATCAAGAGTGACCCGATTAAATACTACTGCACCGGGATTGGCTTGAAAACATCTGCGGGGTGGAAAAGGAGCGCGTTTATTGCTGCGCCGCAGGCAAGATGATGTGACAAATCAGAAATTTGCTGGCCGTGGAAGAATCTCTGAAACCGGATTGTTACTGCTGGAAGTCAAGTGAGCTGGTTGTACTAAGAGTAAGTTGTCATTTTATCATATCTTCTGCGGTCGCCCATACGGAAGGCAGCAATCGGAAGAAGCGCTCACGCGTCGTGATCGAGGTGGAAACAAGCGCGTGTACAAGTCGTTTGAATTACGGGTCAATTAACTGATCAACATGGGAATCCCTTAGATTGAGGTGACTCTTATCATATTTAGGACTCAGGGTGCTGTGCTTTTTGCGTTGCTTGTTGTGGAGTTGTCGTTGTCAAAGTCGGCAATTTAAAGCGCTCATCATGCAGCCCATTGAATTCACCTTAAGGCCCAATCACCTACAAAAACGTGTGATATTGACAACACGCTTAGTAGATTTGTCAGTGGAATTAATTGAGATTAAGTGTGTTTCATGTCCAAAATTAGACATAGGGTGAGTTGTTAAATCACTTAAAACAATTTTTTTTTTTTTTTTTGCTCAGGAAATATTACTCACATTAGATCCATATGAGCCAAAGGCCTAATGGTTTTAATTCCAAAATTATGGGGCTAGACGCTGATTGCGTTTTTAAAGGATTGAGCATAAGTGACTGTGTTGTTGAACAGTCATGCAAGACAACATGTAACGTCCCACCATATCCTTACTCATCTTTGTCCTCCCACTCCTACTCTTCTTCTTTTTGGTCATCATCACAGCCCCACCCTCCTTTTCCAAGGAAATGTATTTTTGAGCTCATGAGATTTTGCTAAAACCAGCATCACACACTTCCAGTGTACCAGTATAAATAAATACAGATGTTACATAATTCACGAGATAAAAGTGCACAAAAAAAGAACAAGTGGCATATTCATGCCACACCACCTCCCTGTTATCTTCCTCTATGGCTGTAAACGTGTTATTTTGTTCTTAGATCTTTGCGTTACACAAATCAAACTGACTCAAAATGACTCATGGCAGAAAGTCACAAAATCCCACACTTGCAGAGGCCACCGAAATGTCTATATTTGACTCACCAGAAGTAAAACATTTCAGGACAGCCAAGCAGCCTACATATTAAAAACTACAATGTTGTTGACAGGTTACACACACTACTGTCTTGCAATACCTGGGCAGACTAAAGTGAAACTGTAGACATACTGTATTAGAAACTGCTGAGTTATTTTGGCAGAGAGGACATAGGAGCACATGGCCTGGTTTGTGTGCCCAGTGTTCCTGAAACGTTATCGCATGCAGCAAGGGGGGGGGGGTCATGGCTTGAGGTGATGTAATCACACCAATAAAGCAAGCCCCTGATGTGTGATAGTGGCAGTCATGCTCGTCCTCTGTATCTGCTCCAACTGGACTCTACAGAGAATATTCCCAAAGTGTGTGTATGTGTGTATGTTTCAGTGTTTATGTTGTTATCCGATACTTGGATGGCGCTGGGAGTAGCCTTGGTGAAGCAGGTCTATCATTCAGGCTGGCCTTTGTTGATTAGCTGGTATGTGAGTTTTCAGATGTCTGTTGAGGGGACCACACTGTAGTCATGCCTGGATGACTCATGGAGCAGTATCTGTCTGTCAGTCTGGCCAAGTGCACAGTGTTGTACAAATTCTTCATGGCGTTGCCTTCAAATAAACCAGGGAGCAGGATTTCACGCTCCGTGGTCATGTAATCAAACTTCATTCACTGCCATTCTTCAAAAGATATTTCTTTCCCTGCATCCCAAAGCATCTTTCTCTTTGCAAGCATTGAATCTGTTTATGAATCAATCAATTCATTTCATTAATTAATTTACATTGGTGGCCTGTAATCACTTTAACTCCAACTATATATAAAGTCCAACACAGTCACTTTGCTCTCAGTGGGCATTGTTTGTAGATTTAATGGTCTGTTGACTTGGAGATGCAGTTTTCATCCTGGAAAAATCTGTCAGAAACACGTCTGTTTGCCTGTTTCCAAACTTGGGCGTACCCTTTGCGAATGTTGGTCATTTTATTCAGTTTGTCTCGCCAGAGATCTGCATTCAGATAAAATGCGCGTCACTGGGCTGAACAGTTCCATGTGTGCAGAGCACATGCTTCTCTGAATAACCTTAGGCTGTTTAACCCACAAACACATCTGTATCATTAGTTTAAATCCTGCTCGCTTTAGAATCCTTTGTAGCAGCCAGTCTGAAGTTTACATGATTTCCTCTTCCCACGTGAAAGAACATTTGGATAGCAGAGGATATAATGAAGTGGTCTAGTACATAATGATTTCTATTTGTATTATCATTTTATTTCTTTTAAACACCATTAGTATTCTGTTAAAATTTATTTTTTGTATTTACTTAACTGCCCATTCCACATTTATTGGACTTAATTTTTAGTCTATGAGGAAATGCTAAAATAATATTCAAACACCACTTTAAAAAACACCACTTTTTTTTCTGCACAATGAATCTACAGGATATGGTTTCAGTAGATTTGGGACATTTTTTTTGTTGAAAAAACGAGATTTATAAAAATGCTGGAAGGGATTGACCCTCTGACTGTATAGCAGTAAAAACACAGTGTTTGTAAAAAAAAAATGTATCACTTCAAGTTTTGTAGAGCAGAATAATGTATTTCAATCAGTGTATTTATCATCATCTGTGTTTGCTTTGTGTGGGAGTTCCTACACTTAAGACATCTGGGTGGATTTGCAAATGAAGCCACAGTAGCTGAAGAAGTCAGGCATGTTAACAAACTTGTTCTTCAACTTGAGAGACAATATGAATGCATGCATTCCTGCTAAGTAAATTTGTTACAACTGTTTTCACTCCTGAACTTAAACAGGCATCGACTTACATCATGTCAGGTGTTTTTCTCATGAGAGCCCACAGACAGTCCTCACCGATACTCTCAAAGATCATACATGAATTTTGGAGCTGCTCATTAGTTTCGACTAAGTAGTGAAAAAAGAACAGTGATTTTTCTATCACGTGAAACAATGTTGTGTGGTGGGGGAAAAAAAGAAAAAAGTGCTGTGTCTCTTGTGTCTGCTGTTAATTTGAAACAGAAATAAAGCAGATTTATCCTGCCATGATGTCAGCAAAATAAGCAAAACAACATATATTGGTTTTCGAGCAGAAATTTGATCATAGAGGAAGTTGCGTACTGTTTGTACAGATCATCATTCTATGGCTGCTAGGTTTTCTGGAAATACAATACACAGATTATTGCTTAGTATCACAGTGTTCACCTGTTGATGACTTGACTGTTGCATACAGCTGCACCAATCATTTGACACCTTTGTTGTTGCATGATGCAGTGGCAGTCCTGATGATGAAGTCAGCTGTGATGTAATGTTGTAATGCAGCATCAGGGCTATATCAGGTCTACCTCTAAGCCTCCAAGCCTTCAATCTGCAGGTATGCCACCTTGCCTTTTTCTCAGTCAGCACCTCATCTATCATGAGCTGGACACAGCCATGTAAGAATCAGCATTTACAGAATATACTTCGAAACATTTGATGCAACAGTTTGGAGAAAAGGTGTTGAGGTTACTACATAGAAATTCCATGTTACTGTCCTCACCCAAAGTCAACATTAAACTCTGTCAGAGATTGATTTGTTATTGATAGGGGGCATTTTTCTGCATCATGGTTTGTGTTCTTACTGACATGATGTCTGAAGCTTTTTAACTTCAGTGTAAAGCTCATTTTCAGAGCTGTGAGATGATTGCAAGATGACTTTCTTTGAAGGCCGGTGCTCATGCGGTAAACATGCTGCAACGGCCTTTTGACCTTTGATCTTCCTCCTTAAGTGTGAAGAGCTCTCAGAGGGTGTGACTGCAAACAACGCAAGAAATACCCATCTCTATATGACACATTGAGACAGAAATGTACGTGCCAGGTGTCTCTTAATTGCAGTTTTTCCAGTAAGATGCATTGATAGTTTCAAAGTTCTCACAGGCTTGAGTTACAGCAGAGCAACTGACTTGTCAACTTGTGAAAGACCAGTTCAGTCTCTTTGTTTAAAATGTGCTTAATTATTTTCCAGGCCATTGCTATTGTTAGTAAAGATGACTTTTAAGAAAGTGGTTGTAAGTCAGAGCATTTTTTCCAAGAGGTACATGCATTTTACAATTAAGTGCATTTAGTATATCTTAAGCCTTTTTTATTGCTGCTGTTCCACGTTGTTGCATTTGCAGCACTATATAGTGTGTTTACTTTCCTTCATCTCATTGTTAACCCGGAGGGCCAGCTCAAGGAACACCCTAACTGATACAGTATCCCAGCCCTGATGCAGAAGCAATGAGAGTGCTGTTTTAAATAGGATTGCCTTCTCCCTAGCCCACTTCACTCCACTACCCGCTGCTACTCTCCCACCCCTCTATCTTTGGCACAGTCAGTTGTCATACCCACAGGCTTTGAATCCTCATTGTGTGTACTAGACTGCTATACTTAAGTGGACTGTTCCCTGAATGGAAGTTCACACACAGTTATATCTGGACAGTTTCAGCAGTCCCACCAACATCGCATACCACGCATGAAACTCACTCCAGCAACTTTCCCAGAAATGAGGGTGTGTTTTGGGCTCCTGTGACTTGTCTTTGCTGCTTTTTTTTTCTTTCAGAGGAAGTGGATCTTCTTTCAGAGTGGATACTTTTTTTTTTGACTGAAACTGAGCATTTTATATATTAAAAGAATAATACTGTACTGAGGAGTCACCAAATGTAGTATTAAGTTGTAGTAGTAGTTGTTTTCATTGTTTAACACAAATAGATTTGAGTAAATTGGTTGTAATGTTTCTTTTTTTATGCTTGTCAGTCAGAGGAAGTGATGTGGCATCAAGCCAGACATTGTTTGGATGCTTGAAAGTACGGGATCCTGCAGCTCTCAGCTTGCTTTGGTCACATATACTTTCTACTTGTCCTCACATTGCCAACTTTTCCTTCCATCTGCCAGTTGACAGAGCTCGTAATGCTGCATGCCAGGGAAAATGATGTAAACCCCCTCATTTATGGTGCCCAAATGATCACACCCAGTTTTAGTGAAGGCATCTCTTTTGAGGCTTAGTGTATGGTGTAACATACTCAATCTGAATGTTTGACAAACTCAATGTTAATCAGAAGTAATGTAATCCTATAAACTCTCAGACTTTGTCTAAAAAAAACAAGGGTTTGTTTCACTTCTCTCATTTTTCTTAACCAGACATTCTGTCTCCTCACCAACACATTTCCCAATCATTTCATGACAGTATTTTTCAAGGTTGTCGAACCCTAAACAGATTGTTGAAGTGTCCCTATGTGAGTGAGTCGTGACCTGGGGGAAAAACTGACTCTGGTTCCATGGACAAAGAGTATGTGTTTTCTTCTATTACATCAGTAGTGAAGAGGCCTTCCCCTTACCAAGCCTGTGACTATCCCAAAGGACCTGCCCCAGGCTTCCCTGTTTTCCTGTGCTTTTGTCAGGAGTTTTCCACAGATCTGTTGTCCCTGCTGCATGGCTTCAGTCTCCCTCCTTCCTACACCTACATCCTTAGTTTTACAACACGCTGAGCCTAGCTTAAATATGGCAGCGTTACCTGGGTGTCCCCTTACAATGCAGTGGTCTGGATAGTTGGCTGTTAGTATGGTTGTATCTTATTCATGTCAATAGCACTTTGACTGAAGATACACAGAGCTGGTTAGTCGAGCATTAAGGGAATGATGATTTTTTCCCCTTTGAGACAACTTTACATGAGAACAGTAACCGTTTAAAGGCGTGCATGTAATGTAAATGTTGTGCATTTAGTATTATTCAAACCAGTTTTTAAATAGGGACAAATCTTTGATCTGTGTGAGCTGCTCCTGAATACACCACAGACATCATTAAATGTCTGTCTCTTGTTTTGTCACAGAGGGGCAAATCTCACCTCAGTCATTGCTCCCCAATCTACACTGTTCGTGTTCTCTGTCAAAATGTCTGGTGACCTACATTTGCTTCCTCGCCCAAAAATTTCTCCTGTGGACTGAAAAAGTCAGGGACTACATAAGACACACAGTGCACACACAATTTTATTCTTTTTTCACATAATAATTTTAGCAGGCAACATGTTCTGTTTTCATTTGTGTGATCCCACCACATGCAGCAGTTGAAACTACAGCAGATACTGAAACTGTTAATAAGCACTCATCTGAATGATGCCCAACCAGACATACTTTGTAACACTCATTAATGATGATAGTTTGCTGTCTCTTACTGTTGTAAATTCACATATTTGCCTATGCAACAGAGAGATTAAAATATGGAAGCTTTATTAGAATTACTTATCCGTTGTGTGTTGAAGGTGAATGGTTTTTCCTCCCTCTAATCCACACAGGGACCTGAAGATTAAAAAGGGCACCGCTGTTGTTATCTCCACAAAAATAATAAAATATAATCCTCCTACCTGTAGAGAATCAAGTTTGTAATGCCATCCCTAACAAGGTCTATGTATCAGTGATAATTTACACTTAATGTGCATTGTGGGTGAAGGATGAAGTTGCTGGTTTCATATACTCCGAGCTCAAACTCAGTTTGTGCACATCAGTTAGCTGCTAGACACATACAGTACGCCCACATGAACCCACGTGTACATATATGTATTGCCTGCAGTGGTGATGGTCATTGCAGCCAATAAATAACATGTACTATAGATAGACATCTGTAAAATATTTCAAGGAGACATTTTCCAAAATTGCATGAAAGGTTGCACCCATCTCAAACATTTAAGTAATTTCAGCAAGTATATGAAATAGCTGGGAAAATAAACCTTGCTATGAAGGTTAAGTCAGTCTATTTAAAAAACAAAAAAAAAAACCACAGAAGCATTGAATGAAAGGAGGTGACTCATATGGAAGTAAGTAGATGTAGCCTACTCACAATTAGTAAACTTAATCTGTCATTAGTATTTTTGTTTTTCATACCAATACATAAGCGTTGTACATTCACCAATATTTTATGTTTTTTTCACAACGCATAGGTTTTATACATCACATCCATTGCATCCGTAGTTGTTCCTCTCTCATTCATGCAGGTTCACTTTATGCTTGTAGAGAGATTTAGCAGCATTTGGGAACATGGCAAGGTGATTGCTTTGGATAACTTTTCCAACTTGCTTTGACCACTCTTTATATTTAGTTTTTTCCTCTCCTAATGCACTTGAATGAAAAAATAGACTGTTTAAGAGATCCCCTGTAAATTGGGTATTTTGTTAGACCCTGAGGTTCTTGAATTGGCTCTTGAATTGTGGTGTGGATTGCTATACTCTGAGAAGCTGAACAAGAATAACATTTTTCTGAATAATTATTTTTACCTGTTGGAACTCTAAACATCATTTGACCTGGAAAGTTCTAAAGACTAGTTAACATCTATCCCATGTTTCAATCCATGCTAAAACGGTTAAGTCACATTCTTTCACTACTACAGGCCACACCCTATCAGCTCTATTCAGTAGACATCTCAGCTTTGATGTCACACTGCACTGAATTCTCTGGTCACTCTTGCTGCTGGGGAGGATTGTGCAGCAGGCCAGCCTCAAGATGGCATGTTATTTTTGGCGCACAGTGACGTACATCTTATCATGGTCAGGGATGGGATTTGTATGTTTACACGTGCGGTGTGGATGTGTTCCTGTGCATGTGAGCAAATGTATGTTGTTTCCGGGGTCATGTGGACCGGACACAGAGAATACAACCGGTCTGCTGCATGTTTCCTGCCTTCATTTACACATTGCCCCCTCCTCTGTTCTGCATTTCCTTCCTTCTAGCTCTCCCCAGTAAAACAAGCAGAAACCTGACCTCTTCATGCTGGTGGTCTCCCACAGAGGATGTGACATGACAAAGCTAATGGCTGCCCTTTGTGGAGTATTTTCAATCCTGTTGATTGATTAGATGACAGTGATGACAGTGGCAATACATCTTATTTCTTACTATCAGTATAGCTTTCCACCATACGCACCCATATGATGTCCATGCAAAACCATGATTGAGTTTACTTGCCTTGTGCCTCACTGAGTAATTTTCTCAGCAGAGAATTTGCTTGGTGCGCCATTTCCATTGATGGAGGAATGAAAACTTGAGCCTCCTCTTGCTTTTTTTGACTATGATCAGACTGCACAATGACCCTTGTTCAGCCCCGTCCACATCAGCCCATACAATGAAGCCTTTTGTAGCCTTGATTCAGGCTGATATCATGCTGGAAAGTATTTAGATGGGGATCACATGTTGTCAGTGCATGCTCTGTCAGAGATTCACCTCTTACTCACTTAACAAGAGAATGTCAAACCTGCTATAGACAATAAGATGCTTGTATGAAGTCTCAGGAGACATTTTGGAGGACTGGGAGTAGCTCGAAAACGTAACTTCATTTTGTTGTTTCAAACAGTCGCTCTTTTAAAGCTTTAGATGCTTTACGTACGTAAATTAAAGATGTACATCTTTAATTTAAGGGGTGATAAAGATTATTGAACCTTATCAGAAAGATAAGATGCTAATCTGATGCTCTGATGCCAATATTGTTCATACGGTGAGAAGTGTAAATGGAGATCTTTGAAATTTTCCTTTGTCATGATGTCAATCTGGTTTGACAAACTTTGGCTAGTTCGGCCATTTGATTTGACAACAAAAGTATTTCAAATTATTTGCAAAGGCTTTTGAATTTCTGAGACTGTAGACCACGGTTTGTAAAAATGTAAAACTGCTTAGAAAAGATTTTCAGTGTTAGTTGCCTTAATTCTATTATTTGTAGTGTCATGGCATTATCTATGTCTGTTTTACTAAATCCAATTATTTAAGAAATTTCCTTCAAGCCGATGAGCAAAATAACTTCATCATAAATGTGACCTTCCAGTCTTTTTTAAACATGTGCTTTTGGTCAGGTTAGGTCAGTATCACACTCTTGTTGAATTTCATTAAGTGCTCTTAACACACAGTGTGTCTGTACTTGCACATACTCTCTACCACAGTGTGAAGTTGTGTTGTAGGTTTCAGGAGCTGCTGAATTTGCTCACTCTTGTCAGCTACTGGTGTAGATTGAGCAAGTTGATGATAAGCTTACATGGTAAACAAATAAGCTTTAGGCATCTGGTATCGAAGTTTAAAATGAACTGCTTATCAACGGCCTAATCCCAAAGCGCCTGGGTGGTACCTGACTGAACTGATTTCAGAGAGTACACAAGTGTTCTTTTCCTTTTTTATATATCAAAAGAGACATAATTGGTTGTCTTGGCCTGTGTGACATATAGCCCATGGCGAAGGAGTCTTTGCTGTCAGCTGCTTCCTGAAGATTAGAGATACAAACACAGCTCTGCACTGAGACAGTAGACAGATTTACCAAGTGAGCCTTAGTTTTCCACCAAAATCCTTTGCTATCTCCTGTAGTGAGTTGAAACAGGCTTGTTAACAATAGTGAGAGAAAAGATGACCTGGCTAAATGCCATGTGCAGCTACCTTTATATGTCCAGTAGCTCCAATGAGACTTGAGTTGTAAATAATTCACCCCTGCGGAATGATTAAATAATTAAACTGCTGAATTAGCCACGCATATAATTATCATTCTTCTTCACGGCAAAAAGAAGGATAACTTAAACCTGAGCAGTGGTAATGGTTTCTGTGTCGCACAACATGCCTCACTTCTCTTTCATATTGATTTCCTGTACAGGATATTACTTCACAGTGAAAGGCTGGGTCTTGTGTTAAAATGATATAGCACAATTTGTGTAGCTCCTGTGCTTGCCTGGCAATATCTAAGGTTTTGTAGGAGAAAGGAATGGGTGTATGCTGTACAATGGCAAATGCAGATGGTGTTTATCCCTTTCACAAAGACCAGTTGGCACATGCAGTTTATTAAAATCAGCTTGATAAATACAGATTTTGAGAGGTGTAGTTTTATTTTTATCAAAACGCAACTAACACTCAGCAATGTGGTGCATGAAGGTGTTACTTATGTTGGGTTCAGTTTCATCCAAATGTAGATTGTAAATATAGCCGCCAAGATTTTTAAGTAGACCAAATGTATGCAGACTGCTGTTAAAGAAGCCATTTATACTTTTGTAAGCTATTCATATCTGTGGCTCTTAGTAAACACTGTTATGATTGTGAGGGAGTCTGGTGTTGGACTGTGTACAAATCAGTCACTCCATTCTCGAAACACTGCGAAGGATATGGTTGAGTTTGCATTGTTAGAACAATCAGACAGAGTGCTTAAAAAAAGATCTGAAAAAAACAAAAACATGGAAAAAAGTGCGAGCTGCTTCAACCCTCTTTGCTGGGCCTTTTCTTCATGCCTACCAGCTACCTTGCCTGTCACAGCAGCCTCTCCCGCCCACCATGCATGCCCCTCGGCACGCTGTGACACTTGATCTCAGGGTCAGCTGTGACAGATATGTCTGCTGTTACTATGTGTATTTTTTAGTCGTATGTGCTGGTTTGGTGTGACAGACTGTCACATGTCACCAGGGTCAATTCCGAGGACTGCAGTTTTTACTGGTGCTCAGTCGAGCATGACTGACCTGTGGCCGTGTCTCCAGTGTTTTCCTCCATTGGTAATTAGCACAATGAGACAGAAAGCTGGAGGTTCTAAGCTTTATGTGTGGATCAGCTTATATTTAATTTGAAAAAATGGAGTCACAGTGACTGATATTTGTTAGAGTAGCTCGTGAGGAAGTTATACATTACCAAAACAGTTTTAAGTTTTGCTTTAGAGAAATCATAGTTGTATAGTATTAGTATTCTGTATTAAAATCAGCATCCACAACCTATGAAGTTTCTTGGCAGTAATAGCTCTGCATTATAACACATTTATTTTTAGTCTTTGTCTCTGTTCTGTGTTTCTGTTCTCCTCACCTGAAAGAAAAATCAGTTGCTTTTTTGTTTCATCAGCATCTTAATTCACCCCAGTTGGAGGCACACTGTGCTTATATTAAAGATCAGAAGCTTTGTTCTGCAGTGAATGTGCAGATGGGCATGAGGACATGAGAAACTACACATTACTGCAGTGCTGGCGTGAGGTACCCCAAGCCATTCATTGGGATGACTTTATAGTCAAGAGTTTCTGACCATCATTGTGAATTCAAGGGAAGGGATTCAAGGGATAATTCTACAACTGCATCTTAAAGTTTGTCTGATCTAGGTGTCATTTCCTTGGAAAAAATAGCCCAATTTTTTCTCTATATTTCTTTAGTTCTACCAGTGAAAGAAAAACTTTGGGAGTGCAGCTTCCCTCCATTGTTTCCAATGTTAAGCCTTGCCTCCAGCATAGACAGTGACATAAGAAACAATGAATAGTAGAAGCATTTATAGTAAATGACTAACTGTTGGAGTATGTGGAACACCTACTATAGCCAGTTTGTGCCTTAAGGTTTTATGTGTAATCCACGTCAGTCTGAAACTTACTTTGATAAGATAACAGGTAAATAATATTTTAACATAAAAAAAAACTTGCTAACATATATTGAAAAAGTAGTAGTGATACTACTACTACAGTCATACTACAGCACTAATTTGAGAGTTGGAAAAAAGCAGCCACACAGAGAAAGAGAATGAAATGAGGAAAGAAAGCCTAAGGCCAGGAATCGCTGCAGCTCTCAATAATGAAGTCTCAGGACTTCTCACTACCTATATTAATAAGGTCATCCATCCGACTGCGCATGCTAGGCAGGGTTCCTTCCTTTCCACTGACCACCTTGGTTCAAAAATCCCCCCTGCAAGCAAGTAGGGCCCTACTTGGTTTGACACTAGGCTCTGTCAGCCTCAATGATGCAGCTTTCTTAGTCACCCTTAGTGTGGCTTCACTTACTGCCTCCTGTGGAGAAACACATAGCAGCAGAGCACACACAGTGCCCGGAAACCAGCCAGTCCATAATGGTTAGACTACATGTGGTTTCCAGCTCTGCCATTTTAGCATGGTTCTGTTTCAGACAGAGATCTTGTGGAATGCGGGAAGGGCATGAACTGAGATTATAAATGGCCTTGAACAGAGGGGATTTCAAGAATGTACAAATGAATGTTAAGACTAACTCACTCGATAATTATTTTTCTACCCCTGGAAAAAGGTATGGTCACATTAACGCAGATAATGCATAAATTAAGAAACAGAAAGCCCTGTGGCCATCATTTTCTCCTCTTGTGTGGGCTAAAAAATTTTAACAAGGCTTCTACAAAAAATGTATAAATATAAAAGAGACTACTGCCAGATTAGTATTTTATTCATGATGAATGTCAAACAAGATGGCAATACTTTCGTACAAGCCTCTACACATGTTTGAAGTGTAAGAGCAATACAATAAAACTGGCTGTGTTGCCATTGTCACCAAACGCAAGGCGAAGCAGTCGCACATCCACACTAAGGTTTTCCTCTCCAGAACTAGAGTGTGTTCAAGCTGACAATTTGAGCTCCAATTAACTTAACTCATCTTCTCTTTGACTTCAAGCTTCACCTGTGGCATTTGGTCCTCTATTGTCATGAACTAATGTATTTCACTGTATGACTCCAGGCCATTTACTAAATGATTATAGAAAAGGTCGCACCAGAGGTTTAAAAGCCTGAATTTGTATGCGGAACATAACGTCATTGATTGAAGCTCCCCAGATGGAGAAATAGAGAAATTCTGTTTATGCCTGTCAACCCCAGTCATCGTGGTCCATTGGACGTCCCTGCACCTGCAGAGAAGTCAGCTTGTCCTCTGTGATTAACTTTGCTTGTCTGTCCTCTGCTGCCTAATGCATCGTGTGCAGGCAGTGTCAGCTCCAGAATGAAATACAATCAATGCAGGATAGTTGTGGGTCTTGTGATTGAGCGGGACGTATTAGTTTCTTACACAGAGCAGGAAGCCAATCTGGCACGGTGCACTCCTAAGTTATGGATGTGGGTGATTTCCCTCTTTAGATGTGAATCTTGAAGTCAAAACAAATCCTTTTGAGAAAATAGATTAAATCATGGTGGTCGAAAGAATGTGAGCCTCAAATCAGCACAAGGAATGTAAACACTGTGGGAAACTATTACACTCTTTAAATTGTTACCATACACCATCTCAGACAGCAAAAAAAAAAAAAAAATGCACAACCACCTTGAGTGTAAGATAAACCATCGTGGTATGTTTGCTAAGCAGTGGGCAGGTGGAATAGTTTGAATAGTACAGTCTTATATCACTAACCCCCTTCCACACACACTCACGCACCCACCCCCAACCCCCACTCCCCATACATGAACCTAGATAACATGCACTGTCAAGGAAGAGCTAATCTTCCAGTCTGGATATTTGCCCAAAATTGAGTTGAACATTTCATCCCCAAGGATATCTGCTTCTGAAGGACTTCCTGCTTATAATGTTTATTTTTCTCTGAGAATGAGAAGCCTCGAGTCGAATCCTCTCAGTTCTAAAATTTGAAATTTTCACAGAGAGAAATGCATGAAAAGCTGGTCATATTTGTGTTGGCTTCTGAAAGATGACTAAGCCAACTGTTCCAGCTAAACTCCTCCTCAGACACGAGTTGCAGCCCAATGCCAGTTTCGCTGCCATGTTGACTTTGGAAGGGGAAAAGAGAGTAAGAAGGAGACGGACTTCCAAGTCACTTGGCTTTACTCTCTGTGGAACGTTGGAGGTTTATCTTGAGCTGTGACCAGATGCTCTTATAATGTGCTGGTCAGCAGACCTTTGGGTACTATAACAATAGCTGAATGGCTACATTAATCCTTTAGCACTGAATTTTGCTTGGGCAAGACTTTTACAGTCTTTTTGTGTTGGCCATCAACGCACTATTCAGTGCAACCAGAGGTCAAGCATGAAGGAAATGTCGCTTCCCAGTGTACTTCATTCTGAAACTCTTAAGCAGATGCTCCCTCCCCATTCACAGATCTGCTTTATATCAGGAACCAGGATGATTGAATCAGGCCCTGCGGTCTGAACTAATGGGAAAATTGATCAAATATTATTTATTATAGCCTGGAGCAAGATAGAAGGCTATTGTTTCAACGAGCCCTGCACAAGTCAAGTTACAGTTGTATTTCCCCGATGTTAGTAACTGCTCTATGATTATTTCTTCCTGAGTTTGTAGGATATATTTTTTTCTGGTAATGTGAACTAAATTGTACGTTAAGCCACACTGATAAAAGATAACTTGGCTAGAGTGGCAAAGAATGAATAATCCAAATGAAGTTTCTATGCCGTCTACATGCCCTCATTCACTCATCTTTTTTTTTTTTTTCCCCAGCTCTGGACGTTTCTGACTTTGCAGTCCAGTCTGTTTTGCTAATCACACTCCAGACAATGTCACTGGAGGTCACACAACATTCACCATCAAAGCCTAATATGTGCACAAGGCCAAACATTACAGACACTGAAATAAAATGTATTAGCACCATAACAACTTAAAGTGTTCTTTGTTTTATTTAAACCAGTTCATCAAGTTTTTCAGCTTTTTGTTGCAGTCTCTATCACTGTACTGTTGCAGAAATGTCAGCTCATAATATCTTAAACATATATCCTATAATATCCTTCTAGCTCAATGAATTTCAAAGCAGTGACACCTAGACCATGTTAACACACTGGTGACAACCCTGCTGCCCTCAGTATGAAGTTTTCCTTCTGTCTCTGATGAGATGCACTGACAACACTTCCTATCATCACAAAGGCTAAAACGTAAGCCTGCAGTGCATTAAAATGCCAACGTGAAACAGATGTGGTCTCTAGAATCCACAGACTTTTTTTCTAATAACTTGAGATTTAACAACAGATGTGAGGACATAACTAGGTGTGACGGGTGAAAACCTCTGTTGTGACCATATATGTGACATTAACATTGAGAGGCATTTTAACCTAAAGATATATTATTAAGAATGTCGTATATGGGTGGGAAAGAGATTTTTCACATTCATTTGGTTTTATTTGCATAGCTGAAGAGGCTCTTTTGCAATTTGACATATTTTTTTCCCTTTTACTGCAGGCTGAAAGGATGATTGAATCAGCAGTAAGCGAGTACCTAGTTTTTTATTTTTTTGGATGCTATGTCAGAAGTACAAATTCGAGCTGTTAAGGGGCAAACTAGTTTAGTTTTCCAAGGGAATTATGGGAATCCAGAAAAGGGCAGGAAACAAACCCAGAGAAGTGAGGTTGGGTGGTGGGACAATAAAATGTAGGGCTGATGATAACAAGGCTACAGCTATTAGGCAGACTGTCTGATGCTGAGGTTTATTGTGCACCTCCTGTGGTCCACAGTCCTCATTATGGGAATGCATACACAGTCATTAGTCTCTGATGGATGTCTGCTGGAAGCAGGGCTACTTTTAACCACAAAGGGGAATTATGCTTGATTTTAAGTGAAAATTAAGGGATTATGTTTAAGACTGCCAACTTCCTCACTCTCAAGCACAAATACATGTCTTTTTTTAAAATAACTCTGTGATGTGTTTTTTTTTTTTGGAGAAGTGGTAAACAGCTGTAGCTTATTCTGAGCATTCTGGTTTCCCTTATACTATCCAGTGAGCAGAAAAATGTTAACGCCCACATTTGAACAGAATAGGGGGCCTTAGCACCCTCTTGTGAAACAGTTCTACAGCAGAAAGTCACTGTGACCATCATATTTATTATTAAAGAATATGCTTAAATTCAAATTGTGATTTTACAGGTTAGATTTAACTTTCTTAGAATAATGCTTTTATGAATAATTTCGTCAATCCTTCTCCATTTATGTAGCTGGCAGGCCTGGGGTGGGACGGAGAACATGGCTGAAACACGGCGGGAAAGCACCAGCAGCCTGCAGAGGAAGAAACCTCCCTGGCTCAGACTGGACATTCCCACGGCTCAGATGTCATTAGACGAGCCTCCTACTTTTGTTCAGGTGCTCTCTCCCTCAGTCTCTCTCTCTCTGAATGAATGTGCTTCTCAATATTTATCACCTTTGTCATAAACATTTGTTTTTACACTTTTCCAATGCATCTCTTCCTGTTTAGCCGATGAAGAGGCAGGGATTCCTGCGCAGTATCAGCATGCCGGTGGAGACCTCTCACCTTCAGTCTCCACCACGTGACCTGTTTGACACCCGCCGGCCTGTGTTACAACGACAGTCATCCATTACACAGACCATAAAGAGGTATGGGGAAGTAGTAAACTACTAGCTTCATATGTAGGCATCACACACTATAAATACATTCAGCATTAGCTCCTACTATATCTTAAAATTGCAATATTAAATCTCTTTAGCAAAACAGCATGCAACAGTTTTTGTTTTAATCTGCTGGGGTACAGTAGGTGTCTGGAGTTTGAAAATGATGCTCTTTCATGCAATCTTTTATAAGCAACACATGCGTATATGAGATTCTTGAGTTAAACTAAGGCTACTGGTGACCAGTGTCCCATGGCATGGAAAGAAATGATAAGAATAAAAAAACTTTTCAACAATGTCTCTCTTTCTTTTTAAATTTGAAGACACTTTGTGATTAATATATTGATGCTATGTACCTGGTATTAACTTTCCCTTTATTTTCAAACCTAAACAAAACTCTTTAACCAACTGCCTGCTTTGCTCTCTTTGCACGATGGCTACAGCACAGCATTTTTCCTTTTCACTTCCTGTTTCTTTTCTCTTTTCTCCTCTGTCCCTTCTCGCCACCTTCTGGCCCTGTTATGGCTGGTCACAGCAGCAGAAGAGTGCACTTTGAGCGGATTAACACTGTGCCCATTAAGGGGCAGCGGGCTGCACGGCGCAGCATCAGGAAACACCACTCTCTCTCCAGAACTCTGCTCAGGTACAGTAGATAGTGCTTCGCAGGAGTGTGAGCGTTAGAGTCACAGCTAGAATGAAGATGTGTACTAAATTATTCACTGTCGGTGGATAAGTGAGAAGATTGCTCATGCCCATGTCATGCTCAGTTTCCAAAAATGCAGTTTTTTATGAGATCAACATCACAGAATACTTTGGGGTTGTTCATCTCTCTGTCACTGGCTGCTGCCTGTTAGTCATGTCACCACAAACATTTCTATTAAATGTCTCATATAAAGACCAGAAAATAAAAGCAGTCATTTCCTTTTTACAAAGGCATTCTCAACAGTAATGACTCAACCGGGTTGGAGGGGCTCATTTCCCTGCTATTTTTTAAATTTTTTTAAACAAAATCCAACACAAGATGTTGTTGCTTTGTAATTGTGTTTGTTTGCCAGCATTTGCAGGATGCTGTGCCAGATGCGATTTCAGTGGTACTTGATTAGCTAAGGGTGGTTAATAACAACAATCAACCTCACTCACAGAAATAAGTTAGGGCTGTAAAGAGAGAGACTCGTACAGTATCCTAAATATCACTTGATCATAAATGGCACTGACATGGATTTTAAGAGGTGAAGGACTAGTCAGTGATAAATAAATGGAACTGAACTTGACTGACTGAATATTCACTTTGCAGCTTGTAATTAGTGAAGAATCAGCTCACTTGCCTTGATCTTTCCTTTGAAGAATGTTTCCACATCCTGGCCTCGGGGGGGCAGTAACATTGTTTGTTCTGGGACTTATTAGGCTTCAACATCAACAACATGAATGCATGTGTATACTTAAGGATTTGTTGGAATGTGCAGAGTGAAAAAAGGAGGTCCTCATTGTCTTTGAATTGGATTTTCTGTCAACTGGTGTCACTTAACAGTAGAAAGTCACAATTGAATTTGCAGCATCAGAACTACAGCATTCCCTTTCTTATTCTCTTTATTTGAACATGCAGACTGTGAGAGAGTGTGCGCTACTGTATAATACAGATATTTAGTGTGTGTGTGTGTGTTTCACATCAACATTCAAAGGCTTGTTCCCTTTACTCTGCCTACTTCTTGCACTGTCTGGGGCACCTTTTTACACATGGGAAGTGTTGTTTAATCACCGTTTCATTTTGCCAGACCCACTCCTCCATATAGTTTCTGGAATATTAAAATAATTTAATCTAACTTTGAAAAATGGAGTTGAAAAGTTGGTGTTTGTGGTGTTAGGGGAACGGCGGACTGGTTCGGGGTTAGTAAGGATGGCGACGCCACCCAGAAATGGCAGAGGAAAAGTCTCCGCCACTGCAGTCTGCGCTACGGAAAGCTGAAACCACAGGTGATACGAGAGATGGATCTGCCCAGCCAGGACAACATTTCATTGACCAGCACTGAGACCCCACCTCCTCTATATGTCCCCTCCTCACAGCATGGAATGCAAAAGGTAAAAGGAGAATGGGTTGCTTTGCATTTTTTCTTAATGCTCATTAAATGTAACTAAATGTGCCATTTAAATGTGGATGATATATTGAAAAATGATTCTAATTATATTTTTTCAATAAATTGAACTCTTACCTATTTCGATCTTTTCTTGATCTTCTCGAATACATCCAAATGAAATACAGATGACCAAAAGTCTCACTGGTCAAATTTAAAACTTGTTGAATGCCTGAGGTGAGAAATGTCTGTCTCTAGATTGTAGATCCATTGGCGCGTGGAAGGGCTTTTCGAATGGTGGAGGAGGTGGATGGCTACAGTGTGCCTCAAACTCCCATTACCCCTGGAGCTGCCTCGCTTTGCTCCTTCACCAGCTCCCGCTCAGGTCTCAACCGGCTGCCTCGCCGTCGTAAGAGGGAGTCTGTGGCAAAGATGAGCTTCAGGGCTGCTGCTGCGCTGGTCAAGGTGAGTGAACAGGATAAGCTTCTACAGCTGAACTGATCAAATTCAAATTTATGAATTCCATACTAAATAAAAGTGTACTAGCAGGAAATAAGTCTTGCAAACAATTATTTACGTCCCTTTCTGTACTTTATTGGTTTTGTTTTATTAATTAATTGATTTGGGGGTTTTCTGGACAATTTTTGGGCATTTTACAAAAATCTATTCAGAAAAATCATGTATTGAAAAATGATTGATACCTTGTTGCTGAGTTCCTCTAATGGAGAGAATACAGCTGTTAATGTGAATAGAAATTATTGTGTGTGTGTGTGTGTGTGTATCTCTCAGGGGCGCTCTTTTCGGGAGAGCACTCTAAAACGGGCTCAAAGACGAAGCTTCACTCCTGCCAGCTTCATGGAGGAAGACGTGGTTGATTTTCCCGATGAACTTGACACATCCTTCTTTGCCAGAGTATGCTCTTGTTTCTATGTTACTTACTCATTTGTCAAGAAGTATAATTAAATTTTTTTTTATAAATCCAACAAATTATGAATTCTGGCACCTGTACTCACGTTTTTCTTACCACATTGTTTGTTCAAGGATCTGCTGATGCATGAGGAGTTATCCACATACGCAGACGAGGTGTTTGAGTCCCCATCTGAGGCGGCCATCAAAGAGGAAGAGCCCGGCAGCAAGATGGATGAGACAGAGCTGACAGGCAGCGCCCTAGATAAGATGGAGCTGGAAAGAAGTCACCTCATGCTGTGAGTTGCTGTCATTGCACTGTTAGTCAGTAAGACTGTACTGACACATTTCGGAAAATAATTAATGCCGATCATTGTTACTGAAAGCAGTTTTTCCCTGTGAGAAGTGCTTAGAATATCAAACCATCAGTATTTGCAGTTTTGTAAACAAAACCAGTGCTATGCTTTTATAGAAAAGAAGAGAAACATTAAAAGAAAAATAGTTTCCCCACCTCTCTCAGTAACAGATGTGACTACAGATAAATGGTTTTGATCTGATGTTATAGCTAGGTGATGCCATGTTAAGTATGTGTTCTGAAACTTCTGCATGATGAATCTCCTAATTAGTGATCTGAAGTACAAAATAATAAAAATAAGAATTTAATAAAACATTTTTCCAAGAAAGCAACGAGAGGCTATGTTTTTTTTTTTTTCATACCCTTCTAATTTCGACGATCTTTTATCTCCTCCAGACCTCTGGAAAGAGGGTGGCGAAAAGCCAAAGAAGGAACTCCCGGACCACCGAAGGTGCCCTTGCGTCAGGAGGTGGTGAGCGTGAATGGACAGCGGCGTGGGCAGCGTATCGTTTTACCTGTCAAGAAGCTTTTTGCCCGTGAGAAGAGGCCTTATGGGTTGGGCATGGTAGGAAAGCTCACAAACCGCACCTACCGCAAGCGCATCGACAGTTATGTCAAAAGACAGATAGAGGATATGGATGACCACAGGTACTGCACCTCTCCTCGTATCTGTCTAATGAACACTTTCTTGCTCCCTCCCTCAGCGATTGACACTGATGGAGGATGACTGCCGCAGCAATTTTTTTTCTAAAAACACGTTCTTTGTCTCTTTTAGGCCTTTTTTTACATACTGGATTACCTTTGTCCATTTACTCATCACTATCTTGGCTGTATGCATCTATGGGATTGCACCAGTGGGCTTTTCCCAGCATGAGACGGTTGATTCTGTGAGTCTGGGTTCAGAATGTAATAAGCATCTTTGTTGACAACTTGACATTGATTTCGCCATATCGTGACTCCTTTTATTGTTAATTGTACGGTTTCTGGTTTGTTTATCATCTGATTTAGGTTTTAAGAAACAAAGGTGTGTATGAAAATGTCAAGTTTGTGCAGCAGGAGAACTTTTGGATCGGGCCTAGTTCAGTAAGCACCTTTTAACTTTTTTTTTCTCCCCCATATTTTAAGGAGTGTTAAAAGAAATTTGAAAATAATGCAACAAATAATTATAGTTAAATGTCTATTAATAGGTATTGATTTTCTTTTTTCTTACGCACCTTTATCTATCGATTTTAGGAGGCCTTGATCCACTTGGGGGCCAAATATTCTCCATGCATGCGACAAGACAAGCAGGTGCATGATCTTATCAGGGAAAAGAGAGCTATCGAACGTAACTCTGCCTGCTGTGTGCGTAACGATCGCTCTGGCTGTGTCCAAACCTCAGAGGAGGAATGCTCGGTCTGTAAACACACGCAATTCTTTGATATTCTGTATCTTTCTAATTCAGCTATAAAGGGATGTTGTGGGCAGTTCTGATCCTCTGTGTTTGTATCTGTGTAGAGTACTCTAGCTGTGTGGGTGAAGTGGCCAAAGCATTCCAGCACTCCACAGTTAAATGGTAAAGACAAAGACAGGCAGTATGGCTCAGTGTGCCATCAGGATCCCAGGTAAGACACAAGTGGTTCTTAATATTTCCCCTACATCAGATTTGTGTTTTACATTTTGTGAATTTGTCTTATTTTACTTTTTCTGCTTGCAGAATATGTCTGGAACCTGCCTCAGTGTCACCACATGAATGGCCTGATGACATCACCAAGTGGCCGGTGAGTACTTTTAAAGCCTGTGTAGTGTTTTGACATAAAGAGGAGACATATTTCGTATGATCTGATGTTGACCTTTGTGTCTGAATCTATGAAATAACTTAAATTTATTTAAAGCGGCATAAAACAAACGGAAATCCGAGCAAATTCCCCATTTGGAAATGTGTTATTACCTATTATACTGAAAATAAAACATATGTGTATGTTTTTGGTTTAGCAAAGTTTCCAGAATTCCTTTTGGTTTCTTATTTGGTTTTGACCGCTTATGAAACCAAACCATGCTGTCATTTGGATCAGCATTTCTACTTGAAAACTATTCTAAAAGTGATCTCCCAAGTCCCAACTTGAATTTAAAGAAGCAGAGTAGGAAGTAACACTTGTCACAGTATTGGGATTTTTCTGAGTGTACTGATATTTTTTTTTATACTATTTTAGATAAAGTTAGCAGTTGTTCCTCTTCTTTTACTTTTAGATTTGTACCCGGTACAACACAGGGAACCATACCAACCTGCCTCATATAGACTGTACCATTACAGGCCGACCCTGCTGCATTGGAACCAAAGGAAGGTGAGGAGATCTCATAAACTTATAAGCAACATTTATACAGGACCGATCACACACAAGGTAGATGAACAGTTTTTACTAACTGCTGCTTATTTTCTTTAAGGTGTGAAATCACATCCCGGGAATATTGTGACTTCATGAACGGCTACTTTCATGAGGAGGCTACGCTTTGCTCTCAAGTAAGCAGCTCAAACACACAAAAGAAAAAAGTACAAAGTGTTTAGTGACTGCATTTTTTTGTGCGCTCTTTCAGTTCTGATGGGAAAGAGCTGTTATTTTTGGCACGGTGTGCTGTTTCTTTACTCATCAAACATTTCTGTGTAGGAAGTGTACAGCAGCATGTGTTTAATTTCTGATCTTTAATTGTTTGAATAGTGTGTGTCATGTTTTTCCTCTCATTGTATGAAATGTGGCATGTCTGATGGCTGTGACTCAATATGCTGTGTTTTGTCCTTTCTCAGGTGCATTGCATAGATGATGTCTGCGGTCTATTGCCTTTCCTCAACCCTGAGATACCAGATCAGTTTTACAGGCTCTGGCTCTCTCTTTTCCTGCACGCTGGGTGAGTCGCATGCTGACACGGTGGTTTTGCTTGTTCCGCCATTTTCCGAATGGCGAATGAATCAAACAAAAATGAGAAATGTGATTGTGCTAATTTCAAGTGATTTTTAGAGTTTTTTTTGTTATTTTTTTATGCTTAGTTTTATAAATTTGCTTCACACAAAAAATTAAAACAAGAAAATACTCCACACTTGTACCAAGAACTCAACACTCAGTTGTTAAAAATAAGAGCTGTTCCAGATGGATTGAGTAAAGCTGATAATTATCTTCTTAGGGTCTTGCTGGCAGCAAGTAAAAAGGCCATCACAAAATGTTGGCTCCAGAAAAATGCCCCCACTACAGATACTTTTGTTGATATTGTAAAACAACTGCATTTCCTAGAGCAAATGACTTACTCAATCCGACTCCAAAAAGATCTAGGTGAAAAACGAAGGCAGAAATGGCTTATTTGGCCAATGAGTGAGACTGTTTTAACCTGTTGTGTATGATATTCTGTCTTTCGAAAATGCTGACCACCCCCGGACCTTGAATGTGTAATTGTTCAATGTTTTGTACTATAAATCAAGAGTTTAAAAAAAAATAAATAAAGCTGAATTTGCTGACCAGAAGCTCATTTTAGTCTGCGAATCAGTCAAGGAAAAAAAAACAAAGGATGATAATCTAAGTCAGTGTTTGCAAGGGTGTGTTTGGACAAAGCACTGAGGAATAAAAATACTTAAACATCATAATTTAATTTAGTTTTATAGGGCATTATGTGTTTGGCACATACACATAATTGACGAAGGCTTTGTGTTTGTAATTGACCACCGACAGATTGAAGAAGTGGCTGATATCGAGAAGTCTTCTCAGTGGCTGGAAAAAGGCTGATCTGAAAGACAGTACTGAGGTACTAATAATGGCAGCTCAAGAACAGGCCCCAGGTGTAGGCTTTGCAAAGAGATCTCTGAGACAGTCCATTACATAGTAGCGGGGTATAAGATGCAGGCAGGTACGACATACATGGAACGTGAAAACCAAGTGGTAGGAATAGCGTATAGGAACATCTGTGCCGAGTATGGTTTGGAAGTCCCAAAGTCAAAGTGGGAGATGCATCCAAAGGTAGTGGAGAATGCCAGAGCTAAGATCATGTGACACTTACAGATCCAGACTGACAAAAAGGTGATAGCTAACCAACATGACACTGGTGGTCTACAAGCTACAGAAGTAAGCAGTTGTGATAGATGTAGCAATTCCAAGTGGCAGGAACATCAAGAGGAAGAAGAAGGAGAAGCTCCAGAAATAACGAGGGCTAAAGGAGGAAGTTGAAAAGATGTGGGAATTAAAGGCACCAGTACTACCAGGGGTAATTAGAGCACTTGGGGCTGTGACCCCCTAACTGGAAGAATGGCTCCAGTTCCCGGAAAAAACATCAGAGACATCTGTCCATAAGAGCGCAGTTCTAGGAGCAGCTAAGATATTGCATAGAACCCTCAAGCTCTGCCTTTATCTCAGAACCTGAGGTTGAAAGAGGGGGTACCACCCACAAAAAGAGCAAGTGTGTTTTATTATTTTTTTATGTGTGTGTGTGTATATATATATATATATATATATATATATATATATATATATATATATATATATATAACATGCAATATACATTAATTATAATAACCAGTTACTAATTTATACCACTTCTGTTTCAAATGAGAGAGGGCGATGAAGTCTATAGTCTTAGCTGGAGTTGCTGCAGCTGTCTTTCATATGTTCTACACATGATCCAACCCATCACGTGCAGTCATGTCAGCGTATGTGCTGTATCAGACAGCTTTACTTTGGTGCAGTTTAAGGCTATCAGTCAGTCTGTACACAGAGCTGACCTCACAGTTAAGAATAGTAGTGCTTCATCCTAATGTCTGTTATCTCTCTCTTGGGTAATTAAACAAAGTGCCCTCACTACATGAACTCATTAAGCTCCACTGAGACAGAGTGATTTTGCTGTTAAGCAAAGTCATTCCTACTCGGCTGTTTGTTTCTCCTTCACAGAGGGATTATCGTCTCGGCACATGCAGCTTTGCACCCACATTCGCACACGTGCAGACAGGTATCAGACATTAACCTTTGTTTATGTCTGTTTTCCTAGGATCCTTCACTGCCTGGTGTCGGTTGCTTTCCAGATGACCATACTAAGGGACCTGGAGAAACTGGCAGGCTGGCTGCGCATCTCAATCATTTACATCCTCAGTGGCATCACTGGCAACTTGGCCTCAGCCATCTTCCTGCCCTACAGAGCAGAGGTGATCATCTGTAACACACACACACATATGACATGCGGTTAAGATTGATAGGACATTACTTTTTCTGTGACATGGTTATAAATGTTTCAGAACATTTGCTGGGTTTTCAACCCTGTGCTTCTTTCTCTACTGCTTTTTCTCAGGTGGGTCCAGCTGGCTCTCAGTTTGGAATCCTGGCCTGTTTGTTTGTGGAGCTGTTTCAGAGCTGGCAGATCCTGGCCCAGCCCTGGAGGGCCTTCACCAAGCTGCTGTGTGTGGTGCTCTTCCTCTTTGCCTTTGGGCTGTTGCCCTGGATTGACAATTTTGCCCACATTTGTGGTTTCATCTCTGGCTTTTTCCTGTCCTTCGCCTTCCTACCCTACATCAGCTTTGGCCGAATGGACATGTACCGCAAACGCTGCCAGATTATCATCTTTCTGGTGGTGTTTGTTGGTCTCTTTTCAGGCCTTGTGGTGCTCTTTTACGTCTACCCAATCAAGTGCGACTGGTGTGAACTACTTACTTGCATCCCCTTCACGGACAAATTCTGTGAGAAGTATGACCTCAACGCTCACCTCCATTAAAGTGCAACCATAGCTGGAAGGCATCAGGGAAATAGGCGTGGACTGGTTCGGAGAGCAGTTACCCCTTCTCTGTGAACTAAAAGATTATGGTTGTGCTCTTTTACTCTGTCATTATGAATACCTATACCCCTCATCATAAGGACTTCCTTAATTGTTTCCCTGTTCACAGGCAGTCATTTGTCACTCCTTCACTGTCCAGTGAAACAAAGCTATGGCACTTCAGATACTTATCAAAGCGCCAAGTTTCCCTTTATATGAGAGGCAGGGATTAGAGATTTCAGCTCTGGTGCAGAGAGATGGATTATTTTCTACATTCACAATCCAGAAATGGTTTTTATTATTGTTATTCAGGCAACCTCATACAGAAGCAGGGACAAAAATATTGATACCTTTGGTGCCTTGTTGATAAATGTACCAACTACTGCCATATTTTTGTTACATTATGCTGAGCACTAGAATGTTTTCTTTTGTTTGTTTATTGCTTCTCAAGAAGTGATTATTGTTTTCAACACGGTAGTGTTTTAGCTACCTGTCTACACACATGTAACTCAAAATAACAGTAAAAAAAATCAACAAAATACAAATGTCTTCTTGTTTTCTTAATTACCAGAAAATGCCTGCTTGCGGTTGCTTTGTAGTTTATTAAAATCAAACGACAAAGAAAGAGAAACATTTCAGTTATTAGTATCTCACAATCCAACTGATCAGTCAGCTTTAAATAGCTGATTGATCAGTGTGCAGGTGCTCTAATGAATTTATTTGATATTTTGCTTTGTTTACTGTACAGAAGTTGAATTGTATTTATTTCGGAACATAACACTGTCTTGTGTTTCTGAAATGTTTTCTACTGATTGCTTTAAACAGTACAATGATTGGAAATGCAACATTAAACTCAAAGCTGATGTGCTACTGATAACAGAGAAAATGATCTGATGTCTTATAAGCCACATTATTAACTGCAAACATGTAACTTTTGTTCCTTGGAGAAGTGAATCCACTCTTAGTCCTGTCTGTTCTCCCACAGACCTTCCTCCATGCTCATTCAACGAGCATTTTTATCGTCGCTCTGCTATATGTTGTTTTACTTTTCTGTCCTGAGTCCATCTTAGAGGTCAGTAAGTGGAAGAAAGGTGGAGTAGGCTAGCAGCCGCTGTTCCGACGAGCATATGCCTGCCCACCAAGCGTGTACTCCATCTCTTGGAAGTTCATGTTGGATATAGAGATCTCTGATGGTCCTCTCTCCTTGAAGCCAGCCTTTTGGTAGAAGGGCACCAGGAAGTCCTCGCAGATCAGCAGAGCTCGGCGAAGACCTGGTACGCTGCGCAGGTACTGCAAGTAGCGCCACAAAAGGATGGAACCCTTGCCCTGCTGTCGACAATGGCGATGCACAGACAGCACATGGATGTGCACACTGGGGCTGTCTGGGACATGTTGAGTCATGGCCTCCTGGAGGAGAGAGACAAAACCCAGGAAAGTATAATGAGCCGCAAAAATCACAATTTGTGAGGACTTTTTAGTTTTTCATTTTGGGTAGTTTTGATACCTGCGAAAGCCTCTCCTTGTCCCAGCCGGAGCCAATGATGAAGGCCACCAGCTGTCCCTCTTCAAACCAACCCAGGGACAGCTCAGGGCACTGACTCAGGAAATTAAGCACTTCATCCAAGGTAAGTGGACACTCTCCAGACACCGAGACGAATGCTGGGAGGAAATTATTTTGGTGGGTCATTATCAAGGAAGTGGTCATGATGAAAATATAAAAGAAATAAGTTTTCTCAAATTTAAAGAGGCTCTAAAGTAAAGTTGTAATTTCAAAAGGAACATCTGAGTATATGACAAAATTATAAACCACAATACATATGAAAAGTTACCCGACCTCTAATCTCAAAATACAAACGTTGCAGACATTTTAAAGACATTATGCTTGTGAATTGCAAAAATTAGACTTACCTTCTCTCTCAATTTCAAACACGCTGATGGCATCCTGTGGTGTAAGGTTTCGGAACTCACTGGCAGGGAGCGTGTGCCGTCTCCGTTGCAGAGGCCTGACCACTCTGACAGGCGTCTTCATGAAGAAGGGCTTGAGGAAAGGTGAGCCACTGACCTGTTTTGTCATGATATCTCAATATCAGAATGTATAGTCAGTTCTGATTGTTATTTTTTAAAGTTCTGCTTTCCCAGCCTTTTTTGTGGTTTAAATGTAAAATAGCAGTCAAACTAAATGAAAGCCTTTATCTTGAACTTCTCCTGATCTCTGTTTATCTCGCAGCTCTGTCTGTGGTCTAACTCACTTCAGAAAGTAAGATGCTGACCTTCATGCCACTCCTGCAGTCTCCTCCTCTTTCTTCTTTCTGTCTGATCTCATAATACAAAGTGGTTGTCTCAAAGCAGGATAACTGTCTGTACACGTGTCTCCAAAGTCCCTTTTGTCCCTTTAAAATCCCCTGATTTTAAATGAAAAAGCATTTTCACTTGAGATTTAAACACATGTTTTATCCTTTGGATTTGTATTAAAAAGCCTAGATGAGAGACGGATCGCTCTGTAGTTTATTTAGAGACACATTTTATTAAAGTTATTTCAGGGAAGTTACAGCAAGAATCTTCCACCTTTTTATCAAAAAAATATAAAATTGTATTTTGAGTGTTTTACTCTACGATGGTCTCTTGTAATGACACATTTTTGTGCTGGACCAGGACTCCATGAAGATTAATTCTAACACTGTACAACTTTAACAAGAAAAAAACTGTTGTTGAGATGTGATATGTTATTAGTTTTTAAATAGCACACACAATATCCTGACACATGCGGTATGCGTGCCCACTCAGCTGTGTGACTGGATGGGCTGATACACATGTTTTTAGAGATCAAGGGCATGTGGGCTAATTTAACTGCACATAGTGAGAAGGGAGATTTGAGTGGATTGTTGTTGGGATGATTTCATGTCTTAAAGAGATTTGGCACAGTCTAATTAGATGAGGGGGCACGTGCTTGTACTGACCTGGGGTGAACCTGTTTACACATGCTGTCAACCCAGCTTGGTATCATTTGAAAGGGACAAAATAAATTCACTCCAAATGAGATTTATGTACTTATATATAACCCCAATGAGTAGTTCTCATCTAAAGTAGAACATTTCTGTTATTTTTAGTAAAATGGGTTTGTGCAACAAACATGTCAACTTTAAAACAATAATCTCATTGGACTTTTTTTTTTGGTTACAATTGTTTCCCTTTAATCAAAGAACAAATATTTTTTGATCTGCAGCCAAACAGACTTCACACCAATGACATCTGACTTGAGGCTTAGCAATAATAATTTATAACATGACCCCAAGGGTTCAAACCTTAACAGAATTATTTGAAGGATTATTGTTTTTACGTCAGTGCTTTCTTTTAGTCTGGGATACAGGGGTGAATGGGAAATCTCCTTTATGAGATATAAACTACCTCAGCTGGACACCTAACTAAATCATAAATCTGAGAACTTCTGAGGAAGTTTGCCTTTAAAACCAAAAATGGCCGCATAGTTATGCTATAAAGTGGCAATCTTCCAGTTTCATTCATTTACCAACAGCGCTTTTTCTCTCAAATTAATTTCCAGTTTTCCATTAAATTTTGACAGGAATTACCTGATTAATGATTCATCTATTGAATGACTATATGTTTTGATCAATAAGTCTGTTTTTGAAGGGACACTGGGGACAGAATAAAATAAAAATTACATTGTTAGATGGTAGTCAGAAGTCCAAAGGTTCAAGAAAACAATTAACTCGGATTTCTTTTACAGCAGTCCATAGTTCATGTGTTGCGTAAGCTTTTAACTGCTGAGTGACTAAAAGCCACAAGACGGTTGTGCTATTTGTGAGACCAGTAGAAAGTTTATCACGAGGGTCAAAACTTATGCTTGAGCTTTTAATAGTTTTTATTTTTTTTGTACTTTTAAATTTGAAACAATGAACTAGTGTACTCCTTTTATCGAAAACAAAGAAAAGCACAAGCACTGCTTTCACCTGGGCTTTAAGGTTCAGCTCCAATATTGTGATAACAACCGATAACAAAGCAGGTTTACGGACGACTTTTTCTCCAATCTATTCAATTTTTGCTTCATACTCCTTACATCCAAGTTTTGCTTGATGGTTTTTATCATGTAGTACTTTTTCATTCTTTCCCGAGTCTTTACCCAATACTGTAGCTGAGGTAATGAATATTTGTTCTTTATTGTTATACACATGCTGCTATACACATAAAGGGAGACAGACAGAAAGAAACTGAGAACCAAAACCACCTACTGCAGGGTTATCCTGGATACCAGGTCAATAGTGGTCAGAACAGGAAGGCACAGTGTCATGTTGAGATGGCAAAGAGGAGGGAATAAAGACAAATTAACCGCAGTACTTAGAGTAAAAGCATTGGGAGATGAAAGCCTCTACAAATTCACATGCAAATGCAAGCCCAATTCATAAAACGCAAAGTTAGCATGTGTTACATCGGTTGTGTTTTTTCCAGGAACACATACAGAATTTCACTTGAGCAAAGATACTAATCTTAAATGCATAATTGATACTTTGTCATAACATGGTAAATAAACAGTTCAACTTAATATTGCTCATTTACAATGACAATGTACATTTTCCAGAAGCATGAAGTTTGTAATATAGAACAAAGAAAGCTCTGTACATCAGCATCATAAATCCTGTCCATGAGCTGAAACGGCTGTATATTGTAGAATTTGTAAGAACACAAATGTCCGTTGCAACAAGCAGGCAGGCAGCCATATTAATTCAAGGCACATAGATCTATATGGTGCTACACATACAGGACCTAGGGAAGCCGCTGCAGCCACACAAACATATGACCCCTTTTTTTGCAGCTACATCGTAAGCGAACACTGGCGTTGCCACAAGAAAAGACTGTACGGAGATCAGCCACATCAATGATAAGCACGCTTGCTGCGCCATACTAAATCAGCTTACAAGTAGATGGAACATCTAGGCTTGTTCCTTGCTTTAGCAATCTTTGAATTCAGCTGTTAGGATGTGAATATGTAGCTCTTATTGATTATCAAAGTCTTAAATAATGTGCATGTTAACTGAATCTGGTTTCATTACTTCAATACCAGATTTTTTCTATGTAATATCCAAGTATACAGTTTTGGAAGTAACTACACAGGATTCTAGTAGTTATTATACATAGATATCAACATTTGAAATAATAAAACAGGCAGATCGATTTTTAAGACAGCAGAGAAGTTAAAATAATTTCATCATATACTTCTATTAAAAAGGAATGGATAATAAATGATTTTGTCAGAGTGCAAAATCACCTCAAATGGACACGGATACACAAGTAATGTCTTCAAAATGCTGCTCATAAACCAAATCAGCATGACAGCGAAAAACCTGTCTTACAGTCATTAATCTAACATGTTGCACAAATGAATACGATATCTAAACACAAACTGCATTTATAAAGTCTTTTCATTTTAGTTTAGAGAAATTGATACACAGTTAATTAAAGTAAGTGTGCTTAAAAGCACCACCATGACAGGTAGTGAAATATCTCTGGAATCTACATCATGAGACCACAAATCTGGCAAAGACACACAAATGAACATCATATGAGTTTTCAAAGCTGAGACCTTTTTTCAAACATCAGTCATAGAGTGTGGTACTAAAACCATCTTCCTGGCAGTCAAATTTCTTTCTGTAGTTGTGAGACATTGGTGGAGTGAACAGAGCCCTCACTCATACTTGTCAAATTTCTTTCAGGGCCACCGCCTGCTCTCACAACACAAGCAGATGATTGGGCAGAGAAAGGGTCTGGGTGAAAGTATTGAGGAGATTGGATGATCTTTGTGAAGCAACGCTGGGTCAGAGTCAGGGGTTGAGGTGTTCATCTTCCATATGAAGGCTGCTTGTGGGACACAGGAGAGGCTGGCTGGAGCAGTTTGTGCTCTGACTTTTCAGGCTTTCTGTTGACTCGGATGACCCTGGAGAGGAAGATGTATCAGAGCAACATGGTTCAAAATCAGGTTGCCTGTCAAACGTTAAGTAAGACCACTGAAGCTAAAATAAATTGCTTAGTCTTGAGCAGTCTGACCTCACAGTTAACTAAAACCACAAACTCACTACTGGAGATTTTTTTTTAAAAATGTGTTCACTGAGAACCACATGCAAAGGGAAAAATAAAGCCCATACATACAGAAGCAGAGCAGACAGGAAAGCCTACATACCACAGTTATTCCTCCATACCAATAGAGCAGGAATCGGGACCGAGAGCTGCAAAACGTGAGCCAGTACAGAGAGACAGGATGGCACGGACCAGAGAAGGAGTGTTAGAAAACACACAGAGGCAAGAGCACACTGGTTAGATGCAAAGCATGAAAAATCACAGCCTTAAAGTTTGGATTAAAGATGAAAGAGACTGAGCTAGGGAACCAGAATGGAAATGTAACATCCAACAGAGGTAAAAGTAACAGAAACAGACAATTTTGTCTGTTTTAAGAGCAGCAGTCAATTAATTTGTTCCGTGTCGTCATCATGAGACTACAGCTCACTTCATTGCTTATGTCACAAACCGATTATATAATTACATATCCAACTTTCTTTCCAGCATGAAAGTTATTAAGCGCTTCAACTCAGGAGTATTTGTTCAGTGTTCCTGACAGAGGATTTCTCACCGGGCAGAGACAGATCCCCCGCTGGGTCGCTCTCTGTTTTGGTCAAGCTGCAGTGTTCACTGCTGCAGTCCTGCAGGATGTCTGCTCCGGAATGCATCCTGTCCTCTGAGTCACCCAGGACAGCAACAATGTCAAGCACATTACTGACCGCCTGTTCACAAAGTGCCAAATGAGAAAACTCACCGTCATCTGGAGAGAGAGATTCTGCCACGTCCTCGGCTGCTGTGGCCTGGAGGAAAAGCAGCCAAAATGTTCAGTGTGCAGCAGAGTCAAAGTTAAAAAAGTCAGGCTGTGAAGCTGCTTACGTCTGTGGGGGCGGGGCTGCTGGAGAGAAGTGTGTGTGGCTGAGCATCTGACATCTCTGAGAGCTTCTCCTCATCTTCCTCCTGGATGGGAGAGGATGGCGATCTGAGGGTGCTGGAGGGAAGATGAGGCACCAAAAATGAGCAAATTATAGCAACGAGTATGAAAAAGACGAATTCTAATCAAACCACAACTTTCAAATGAACCCTCCTCTACAGTGGTGTTATAAGTAGCACACACACACAGATTGGAGGGGAAATCTGCTAACTGACCAAACCCAATGTAAAAAATCTAATTTGAAACTATTGTTACACTTGTGACCCAGTTTTCTATCCTGACCAGATGTGCATGTACATGTAAACACTCTCAGGTAATCTAGATTACCTGTCAGGTGACTTGCTGACTTTGCCTTTCGGCAGACTTCCATCACTTATATGCTCCGGAGAGCTCAGCTGACGGTTGTCACCTCCCAGACCTCCTGAGAAGTTGATTTCATCGTACAGGGGGGCAGATGGGATGGCAGGAGACACTGACTGCATACCGTTCAGAGCTTCCAACAGTGAGATGGGTTCAAAACCAGGAGGTACGGAGTCTGAGCTCTGCAAAGCGTTTCAGACAATGAGCGGGACAGTGGATTTATTGCAGATGATATATCACAATTGCATGTGTTCCCTTATGCAGTAACTCCCAGGGTTGCAGCTGAAAGTAGCAGATTTGCATGACACCTACTGAATGTTCTTCGTGGTCCATAGTCTGAGCCAGAACAGGACTGAAGGACACAGGAGAAAGAGCTCCGGGCTTTTTCCTCACAGCTCGTATCTGGAGCAAGGCTCTGAAGGCTGGTTGGAATAAACCAATTTACAATTCATCCCAAAAAAATATATAAATTCAACAGGCAGCATTACAGAACCTGCTCAGAAAACTGAAATAATGAAACTGTTCTTACGCAGCCTGCAGATGGGACAGTTGTTGGCCTGGTAACGCAGAGTGTCTGCGCAGGAGTTGCAGAGACACAGATGTCTGCAGGGCAGGATGAGTGTGTCTCGCAGGTCAGACAAACAGACAACACACTCATTGCTGTTGTCACTATTCTCATCATCAGATGGCTAGAAAAAAAAAAAAGAATAAAACCAAGGCACAAAGAACAAACACGTAGGACTTTTTACAGCATCGTGATATGTGAATACAAAATATTTCCACTGGAACCTTGGTTTCTTGGTTGTTTTTGTTCTCAATCCCATAGATCTCCTGTAAGAGGTAGCTCACACGGTCGACCTATGAAGAAAAAAAAAACAAAAACAGAAGAAGAAATATGAAAACCACTTTTCAGAAAGCCTTGACCATGAAAATTGTTAGACTCGTTTGGGTGTCTGCAGATTTTTGTGGTGCGCAGGCTTTTCAAAAGCAGCATTTAGTTTGATGGTAAAATAGGGCTGAAGTGAGCCAAAGACATTTCATCTGGACACTAATGAGGGATCTGCATTTCCAAAATGTCTTTGCCAGTGCATCAGTAAATCAAAAGTAGTTCAAATCAAAGTACATAAACTAATCAAAAAAAAAAAAAAAAAGTACCAAAAACAAGAACGTTAAAAAAAACCAAAAAAAAAACCTACAATTTGTTTCTGTTTCAGCGGCTTGACGGAGAAACTGCCATCAACGTGCTGGAGATAAAAAGAAAGGTGTTTTAGCACAAATGAAAGCTTCATACACATCTACGCAATTATTTTCATTTTTAGACGTATACGTACCCTTTCAAAGGCTGCCAAAAGGACATGAGCATGTCCCAAACAATCTTAGAGGAGAAAAGAAAAAAGATTTTTTAGCAACATTAGCAACTAACTAGTAGTAGTAGTAGATGTGTCGTCATGACAATTGTGCAGCTCTGGTGACTTACCATCCCCTTCATCAACCACAGCTTGGATCACCATGGGAAACACACCTCGGTCCAGGTCAAAGTTCAGCTTGAAAGGAAGAAATGATGCAAATATTTAACTCACTGATACATCGGTGCATTCTGCTTTTGGGATCTAGTAGCGAACTCTAAACTTACATCCTCCTCTTTCCACTCGGTGAAATCTATTTTGAAAGATGGCATGGAGAACTGCTGGCTCACTCCCCGCTTGTAATGCACCGTTTCAGAGACCAAGGATGGATCATTTGGACTGTACCTACACACACAAGAGTCTGGAGTTGAAACCCATCATTCCAGTGCAGAAATAAAGTTGAAAAGGGGAGCGATTATTTCAATGCACACTGTTTTCAGAGGAGACATCAGTGTGACAGCTCATCTTAAATCAGTAGCTCCTTGTTTCACCAAATAATATGAGACAGCAGCAATATCTGATCTTAAAGTTTCATCATAAAACAGAACTTCAGTACAGACTATTACATTCATCTTCTTCCAAGTCTTATCTGCAGTATCCATGGTGACTGCACGTTGCCAAGGACCCACTGTGTCTATTCTAGACTTTGTGCTCTGAGGCTTGAATCTGACCAGCCATAAACGAGGGGGAAAGTGTCTCTGGCACAATGTTTCCCACTAAAAGTGAAGAAGCTGCGTCAAGATTCCTGCGTGTTACTGGAGAGAATCTGATCTACTCCCACACAGATGGATGGTTTGTTGAATTCAGTTGAACAAAAGCGTTGATGATACTCCGATAATGTTCAATATAAGAAAAGTTATGACATTAAATTCTTACACAGCCATGCCGTTGGAGAACTCCTCAAACGCCTGGCAGTAGAGGGTGATGGCTACTCGAGCATCGGCGTCAAAGGTGAACTCCACTCCGTACTGAACCTTTGGTTTACCACCGTCCTCCAGTGATGCGTCAGAGTCATCTTTATACCTGGAGTCAAGAGGTTTGACAAGCATTAATAAAATCTCTTTGCTTTAAAATCTTTGTATGGTCGTGGTGTCCGGCTATCTTTACCTGACTAAACGCAAAGAGTCCTTCCTGATGTTAACCAGACTCCTCAAGGTTTTCACAGGCTCGTGGGGCGCAGGTGTCACATATGGGAACTAATGAAGCAACAACAACAAGAATGATACTGGATTTGAATTTCCTGACATTTTTAATCAATACCGTTGAAGACTAGCTACGTGGAACTACATAAAGATGTGTGAAATATGTAACATTCAATGCACAGTTAAAGGAACATCAGTTTCTACCTGCACTGGCCTGTTTCCAAGAAAATTTAGATCCATGTTTTCCCCAAAGAGGTATCCCTCTGGATGTGGCGTGTCAAATTTCTCTCCTCCCATGAAGAAATGGCTCGCAAAGTAATTCCCTGAAGAGAAAAGAACAACAGGTGAGTAATAAAGGCACTACCAGTATGTCGGCATGGAGACGCTGCTAAGGTTGGCTCATACATTATAACTCGGTCATTGCAGAGACTGGTGCGTGGCGTCCTGAACAAACATAACCCCCAAACTGCTGTCAGATTGACATTTTCTAGTTTTATCTCTTCCGTTTTCCATAAAATATCCAAAATTCAGCTGGGTCAAAGGTAAACTGTGTTTCTTTAAATGTTTGTTCAAAATTAAATGTGTGGTGGTTTTTAATAACTGCAAAACAAATCTATCTTATATCTTGATAACAAAGCAAGGGTATAGAAAATGAATATTAAAATACCTTTGAACTAGCAAAAAGCACAGAATAATTAGCTTTGCATGTCTTTGTTTTGAAAGCTGAAAAATCCCATGTGGGCATTGGGGGCTCGTGTCAACATCTCGAGCCCCTTAGTTCTTGCAAGATCTTTTTCGTGTGAATAAGAGTCTGTTCATTCACAATAATGTCAATCAGCTAACAGCTGATAGGATCATTTAAAGCTTAGTGGTTTCAATTTAACACTCCTCGTCAGGGGCGGTATCTGATACATTACGAGAGTTTTATAAGCAGGATACATTTTTTTCTGAACATGTGATCTCTCTTGGTTAAAACATTTCAGTTCGATCACACATGTTTATAAACAGTGATCATCTGTCCACACAGCTGACTATCTTTCACATGAAATACGTGAAAACCGATCAACAAACGGAATACTCGGCTAACAGCGTTTGCTTCCGTAATTATGAGAAATTTGACTTAAACCGACGTCGCCTCCAATTACTTACCAGATTTTGGTGGAAATCTGTAAGCCGAATTGGCCTGGATGTCGATGTCCTCAACACCAGCGATTCTGCGACTCAGGATGGACCCCATCTTTCTCTAGTTACAGTTAGCTAGTGGCTAACGGCGCGCCAGTAGCTCAGATTAGCTCTGACTTCAGCCTAAACCGAGGCCCAAACAAATACAACATCCACAGAAATAAAAGCCTTGGTTAATTAAACATTTTTGACGCTTGGTTTGTCGGTGAATGCGCTGATGAGACGGATACAAATAGAGGGCGAGCTGTTGTTTTGCCAGAGGTTTGCTAACGTAGACGGGAGTCGACCTGATTGGCTGTTTCCAAGCTTGTCCAGAATTCCTGGGTGTTGGTTTTGACGGAACTCACCGGCCGGTGGAGTGCGCGGAGTTAATTAAACCCAGGCCAGCAGGAAGTGGCAAGTAAGTTTATTTTATTTGTTTCTCTTTATATTCTTTAATGTTTTTGTAATGCTTCTTCCACTCCCTACTGCAATGCTTTTATTTTATGTAAAGCACTTTGAATTGTTTTGTACATGAAATGTGCTATACAAATAAATTTAGTTTGAAGTGTAAGGCATGTGTTTACTGTAGACAAGAGTAGAGATTAAATAAATATTTGTATAAATCATCTTTTCCTCTTTTTTTTGCCACGCTTGACTAAAACGACACAGTTCCAGTTAAAACCCGGCTCTAATTAATGTCATAAATGTTAAAACATATAAACTTGAAGATCACAACAATAATAATAATAATTATAGTCATACTATGATAATGATAATAATAAAGTATTAATGACAGATCAAAAATTAGTTTAGATGCACATTTCTCAATTAATCATACGTAGATATAGATCTAAACCGTGTCTTCTAAAAAAACAAACTTATTTCAACATATTTTTTTTCATTATTGGATCATTTTATTTTTTTTCTAGCACTCCCCGAAATTCTTTGCAATGTCCTACGTAGTTATTGACGCTACCTTGACTAATTTAATACGGCAGTTCCCAACTCTCACCACAAGAGGGCAGTATATTTCACAACAGTGATGACTTCACGGGTACTTCTTTATTCAATAGTTTATTTCAGTACAAATGTTGCCTGATATGCGGCGGAAGTACTTGACTGCAAATTCTATTCTTCCGGCGACTTTTATATAGAAGAATATAGAGAAATATAGATAATATAGAAATATATAGAAATATATAGAAATATAGATAAATATAGAGAATTCTGACATATGTTGCCACCCCTGAAAAATCCTCCCCCTCTCTTGCCATCCCATAAATATTTTTCTTGTTCCGCCACTGACTTCCTCAAAAGTGGAAAAGCCAGCAGAATATTCAAAAATTATATATAAACAATGATCACGTATTACTAAAATGAATCATAAAATGGATCTGGAATTCAGGGTAATAATGCCAATAACAGCAATATGATAGTTTTGAAAGTTCAATTTGAACAAGTTGTTGATCTTTTGGCCTGCATTGTAAAACAGCCTGAAATATTCTCTAAATGTTTTTATCGTTATGTATGTTGTTTACATTTGGTCACTATACTCAACAAAATTTCAAAGGCACGTGCCAAAGCTAATTTAACTTTTAGGTCTACTAGTTAAATATCTCAGCGTCTTCCAGGAGTATCACAAACCTCTGAGTGCTTATTGATAATTTTTGTGCTTAAATTCTGTTCGTTTCAGACACATTCGATAAACTATGATGATAAAAAATTTATTATTATCATATGAGCTTTAGCTAAAAACGTTTGTTGATATGGGTGAAATATTGGCGTTGTGTTTGAGCAAATTTCAGTTGAGGAGCACGATAAATAACGCACATTTGTCATATATCTGTTTTTAAAAAGACAAACTAATTCCTTGCTTAAAAGTGTTTTTACTAAACAATCCAGTAAAAAATTAAATCTGGGACTGTTGGCTTGTTATGAAAACAGGATGAAGGACAGTTGCGTTATTTAACTGGACGTGACGTGACTATATGCAAATATGCAAATGCTTTTAGACCTAAATCCAAATTAGACCTGCAGTGTCTAATTATGTCCGGTAGAGGGCAGTAATGCTTATGGTAACTTACTTATAAATGCGGCGGTTGTCCAGAATTTTCTGGTAAAGGGTTGATTTTACTTTAATCGCGAAACAGCTCATACAGAGGCTGTACCACCCTCCTTACTTATTATTATAATCTGGATATCTGCGTCTTATTCAATTGAGGATAAAAAGATAACCGAAGAGATTTTATAAGATGTAATAACATACAGATTTTAAGACGGTGCCGTCAATAATGATTGTAATATCACTAATTAAAATAATAGCTTAGATAGCTTGTTGTAACATTTTTGCAGCTAGAAAAACAATCTGCCATTAGAAGTTTTCATTTATTTATTTATTTAGTTTCAGTTTATAATTATGTATGACAAATGTTTTCATAAAAAATAATAATTAAAAAAAGGGGATGGAGTATGCTCTCAACAAGAGAACATATGCAAACCATTTCTCTAATGAGATATCGGACATTTGCGGATTTTTCTTCATATGTAGACCTACTTTGAATGGTTATTAACTTTTTTGGGGAAAAAAATCTTGCCGTTCTGTTGATTTGGGCAACCTATCCATATTTGCCCTGTTAAATTGGACTGTTAGGGTTAGTAAACTGATTATAGCGTTCACCGTGGCGGGAGCAAAGTAAACATCTTGAAAACACCGGTTTATGTCAGAATTAATGACGTCAGTATAAATCCGTCTCAGCGGATGTTGACTCTCCTCAGGAGAGTCTGAGCTGCTAACGTCAAACAACTTCGCTTGCTGGTGGCATTTCTCCTGGAATCGGGTAATTTGGCCTTTAACCATTCTGACAGCTGCTTTATTACAGTCACGACTAGAAACACATTTTTACGCATATTCATCCTGAGCGCCATTCACTTAATGTGCACGTTTCTTCCCGTATCTTTAATCTGTTGTTTCTCTGTATAGAATGGCGACCCTAGCTAGCTAACTAGCCCGCTAGCTAACGACAGCTAGCCGTAAGCTGTTTGCTGCAGCCAAATGAACGTATAGTTGTCCTCAAGTTGCTGAGCACAAAGAATTGTTGTTAGCCGTGTAAAGTCATTAGCATACAGCATGTGTTGAACTTGTCAGTTTGCCACTATGAGTGACTCCTTCGTTACTCCGCGTTAGCTTAACCTGTATTAAGCTGGAAAAATGTATGCTTTTTTGGCATTAAATCCACCAGGTTACAGTAAAATCAGCACCGACTTCCGCTAAAGTATATTACGTAACTAAGTTATTCATGGCTAGTTGTGCAAGTAGGTTGGTGAGCAGGATGATCTGCGACTGGATTAATAAACCTGGTGGTTAAGTGAGAAAGAACTAACAGTAAGTAAACAGTTGCAAACATATGTTTAAGTGATCAACAGTAATGTGCCTCACACATTTGTTTTCGTTCTTCTTTACCTGTTTGTTAACTTCAAAGCTTAAAAAGGGGGCATTATTAGCCTTAACACTGATATAAATAAGGATTCTTAAAATAATGTTTTTACATCATCCTTCAATTATTCTGTCATGGTTTGTAATGACAATAAATTGTGGCCATATTACAGTTTGTGGCGGATTTGCCACGCTTCCCAGGTTGAATCTTTCTTTTAGCAACAGGTAAAGACGACAAATTCTAACTAAGCTTTTGTGTTTGTGAGTGACATAGTAGCTCATACGCTGTATTGTCATAAGCTTGTTTTGATGATGCTCTCTATACAAATACTACATTATTCAAATAAAAACAATGCTAAACCTTAAGATATTAATTTTTTTTTTTCAATTCAATGTATTTTATTAATATAGCGCCAAATTACAACAAATGTCATCTCAAGGCACTTAAATAATATAGCCTTGTCCAATTCAAGCCAATTGGAGTTCAATTAATTGTAATCATAATTAAAGGGATAATCTGGAGTAAAATGCACTTTAGATCAATTTACGGGATGTTGGGAGTACATACGTTGAGTTGACATCAAAATCATGTCATTCGGATGTGTTTTGAGAATTTCGATTTGACCGTTTTTAGCCAAAAGTCGTTAGCCTGGAAGTGAATGGGGCAAATCATGTCACCGTTACAAAACGCTATTTTTATAGCTCTTCTACAGCTCCAAACATCATAACACTTACGTGGTAGTGAGTAGAGGGTCCCTAAAGCCAAACCGAAGTGTCCCGAGGTCTTCATGTGGTCGGATATCAAACCAACTTCACCACGGTCTGTAGCGGCAGCTGCAGCAGACACATTTCCGTAAAGGTACTGGCTTGATTAAATTCATTCTGGACTCTATATCCGACCACATGAAGACCTCGGGACACTTCGGTTTGGCTTTAGGGACCCTCTACTCACTACCACGTAAGTGTTATGATGTTTGGAGCTGTAGAAGAGCTATAAAAATAGCGTTTTGTAACGGTGACATGATTTGCCCCATTCACTTCCAGGCTAACGACTTTTGGCTAAAAACGGTCAAATCGAAATTCTCAAAACACATCCGAATGACATGATTTTGATGTCAACTCAACGTATGTACTCCCAACATCCCGTAAATCAGGGGTCCCCAACCACCGGGTCGCGGACCGGTACCGGTCCGCGAGACATTCCAAACCGGGCCGTGAGATTGGGGGGAAAAAAAAAAAAAAAAGACATGTAAATCGGGAATTCTTTCATTTCACTCGCTAGATTCTATACTTGGAAACTGCATAGATTGCATTATAGGAGGCCGATTGTGCACGTTTATTTTTTTCAATGATGACTGTCTGTCTGTCATCATATCCTAATTTGTAAAAGCATCTGCTAAATGTAATGTCTGTTGAACGTAAAGTACAAAAAATAAAAAAAATAAAAAAATATATATATCCCCCCCCCCCCCCCCCCCCCGACCGGGCCGCGGGAACAAATTGCAGAACCAAACCGGTCCTTGGTGCTGAAAAGGTTGGGGACCCCTGCCGTAAATTGATCTAAAGTGCATTTTACTCCAGATTATCCCTTTAATTTAAAAATAATCCAATTCATTCATATAGAGCCAATTTTAAAAAATTTTAAAAAATTCCTAGCTAAGGAAACCAACAGATTGCTCCGAAACTTGTCTTCAGTCCACTCTCCCGTCCTGAGCGTGCCTGAGGCGACTGTGGAAAGGAACGATTCCCTTTTAACAGGAAGAAACCTCTGGCAGAACCAGACTCGGGAACAGTGGCCATCCGCCTCGACCAGCTGGGGTTTGAGAAGACAGAAAAGAGGGGGGAAACACTGTAACACCATTCAAAGGATAAATATGACTTAAACCAGCCTAATGCAGTTCCTTTAATCCCAAAAACATGTTCAAGTCTCTGTAATAAGATACTGTGATCGACCGTATCAAATGCAGCACTGAGATCCAACAGGACAAGCACAGACACAAGTCCGCTATCAGAGGCTAAGAGGGGATCATTGGTAACTTTCACCAGTGCTGTTTCTGTGCTATGATGCACTCTGAATCCTGACTGAAACTCTTCACACAGATTATTTCTGTGTAAATGAACGCAAAGTTGAGCTGCAACTATGTTTTTTCAAGAACTTTAGACATAAAAGGGAGATTGGATATAGGTCTATTATTAGCTAACACTTCTAAATCAAAAGTATTTATTATTATTATTTTTTTTTTTTAAGTAAAGGTTTAATTACAGCAACCTTAAAAGTCTGAGGTACATATCCTGTCAACAAAGACAGAGTGATCAAATCGAATATGAAAGTGTCAATTGAGGGGAAAACCTTGAACAGTCTGGTTGGGATTGGGTCTAAAAATACAAGTTGATGGTTTAGAAGAGAATATTGCTGTCGTTAGTTCAGAGAGATCAACTGGACAGAAGTCATCTAAATACAAATCAGGTTCTAAAGATACTTCTAAAGCTGCTGTACTTGATGATACATCACTGATAATAGTGGGAAGGACTCCATCAATTTCCTCTCTGATAGAAAAATTTTTATTGATAAAGAAGCTCATGAAATCATCACTGCTGAGAGTTAAAGGAATACCTGGCTCAACAGAGCTCGGACTTTTTGTCAGACTGGCTACAGTGCTGAAAAGAAACCTGGGATTATTCTAATTCTCTTCTATCAATAATAAGCAGTTCTAGCTTTACGAAGGACTTTCTTATACGTTATTAAACCATCTTCTAAATTAGAGGAACGCCACTGTCTCCAGCTTTCTTGCAGCCTGCTTTAAAGGACGCAGCTGTGAATTATATCAGAAAGCCAACCTCTTCTGACTGATCAGGGCTCTAGACTAACTTTTTACACTGGTTGCACTGGTGCGCCCAACTTTTTTTCTTAGGTGCACCAGCACAAAAGTTAGGTGCAGCCAATTTATTTTTAAATCGCTGCAATCTATTAACTAGCAATCTGGTCAAAATAAAGTTCTTTATTTGAAGCACAATTCTACAAACTTACTGAACTTAACTTTCTAACTACTTACTGAAAAAATGTTGGTGCTTAAAGGTGGAGTAGGGGATCTTTTTCTGGAACATTTTTTTACATATTGCTTGAAATACTCTTCACACCCCCATTGCAACCAATTAATTAAAAGTTTTGACACAAATATGAAAAGTTTTAGTGGCCTCTAGAACGTACAATCTAGGAAAAACAGTATCCAATCATACTGAACGGACCGTTAACAATGATTGGGTTCTGATGCCGTCTATCAAACTGCAATCTGCTCCTCCCTCCCCCTCCTCCCCCCTGTGCGCGTACCCTGCTCCGTGAACGAATTACGTGTCCAGAAGCTTGGCAGGAAGCTAAACTAGAGCCAGCTTGGCTAGCACCTAGCATTATTAAACGTATAGTTAGCATATACTAAATACTAAATACGGCAACGATCGATGCTTGCTGTCAGAACAGCGCTCGTGCACCTTCGTGCTCGTGCACCTTCGTGCTCGTGCGCGTTCATGTACTCTAGAGGCGTGCCTTCGGGGGGAAAGTGAAGAAAAGGGTTGGGACTTTTTACCTGTGTATTTTCAAAATGCAGCTTCGCTGGACTCAAAATCCAGGATCTCCTACCCTACATTTAAAGGGCTTCACTGGCCTGAAATTTAAACTTAAAACATCTCAAGATAAATTAAATAAAAAGAAAATCTAAATTAAAATTGCAAGTGTTTTAAGGGCTTCAAACTGAACATCTCATGGCTCAATGTCTTGTGGATTATCCTCCATTGCAGTCGCATGCCCCTCGGATGGCTAACTCCTGTAGTTGGGTTATATATATATATATATATATACATATATATATATATATATATAAAAATCAGTATATTCACCGGTCTTCCTCTCCTCAAGATACGGCCGTACACAATGACGCATTCCTGCCATGGACTCACTGTTCGCAATTAGTCTTTTTTTTTTTTTTTTTTCAATGTATCTGCGATGACTCCTATAAATTGCGCGCACGCGACATCATTGCTGTATGTCGGGTTTATGTTCAAGCCATTTTTCTTCTGAGAATTATTTCGGACTTGAACTTAGTGAAGGGAACTTTTGCAATTTGGTAGGCAACGTTAAACTTGATTATCATCTCGGCCTCGTCCGATGATGTGTTTGCTGCTGCCTGCCGCTGAAAGGCAGCGGGGAGAGGGGACACTGAGCAGGTAATGTGTTTCATAGATGCGTTGTGCTTTTTCAGCATTTCAATTCGAAATGTATTAGAACCAGTCACAAATGCACTATTGCCACATTTTACAGTAAATGCAATGCATTATATTATCGGCTTTACTGTATTTTAACCAGGGAAACTGGTCAAGCCACTTTCTTGGAAATGTATACACTTTACCCCTTTTAATTTCAGTTGGTTCTGGCTCGGAGTCGATCGTATGTGGCTCATTATCTGATGCTAGCTCCGGAACAGGGCATTCCATAACGTGGGAGGTTGATGGCTCCGTGTCAGAGCATTGGTTGTGGTTATTTTCGGACGAATCAGGCCTTAACTTAACGAAAAAGTTGTCAATCATTTCATCTCATCTCATCACCCGCGGCTGTTTAACTGACGGTTCATCCAGTGTTGCCAAAAAAAAATCACAAGAAGTCGCTATTGGCTCTCTGAAAAGTCGCTAGATTGCGTCATAAGTGACGTAACCACGCCCATATTATATATTTTCGCTCCTACCTGAGCCGAAATCAGCCGGCCTGAAGCTGATTTCAGCTCTAAACTCTGTAAACTTTAGCAACATTTGAAACTTTTCAGGCCAGAAAGTAGTCGTTTAGATCCCCAATGTGTTAAAAACCTGCCAAAATACCGGCTATTTACAATTTTGTTCCGACGAATTCGGCGCTACTAAAGCTAGCCGCAGTGAGCAACGCACTTCCGGTTATTTTGACAAAATAAAATACCCGTTGCCTTTTATCATAGGGAAAGCCATTACGATAAAAAGGTGCTTTTGTTTTGAAAACAGGAAGTGAACCTACCCTCGTTGTAGCTAGCTTGAAACTGCCGTTTTGACAGGAAATGACGGTATGCCGGGTTGCCGCCGGGTTGCAGTGCTTCTGTCTCGGCTTGTATGGTGTCGCGGGGCAACTGATTTGTCACTCACAAAACAAGTTAAATTGTCGCTAGATTCAGCCAGATTGAGCCCGAAAGTCGCTAAATCGCTAGATTATTTTTTTTGTCGCCAGAGATGGCCAAAAGTCGCTAAATCTAGCGACAAAGTCGCTAAATTGGCAACACTGGGTTCATCACCTCTCTTTCTGACTACAGGATGCGCGTGTTCAAACATACACACACGTATACGGGCCAATCAGAGGGGGGTTCGTGGTTTAGACCACGATATGGGTCTAATGTGTGTCTGTTGTTGAACCACAGGGAGACTTTCAGAGTCGCGTAGACTTTTTTTTTTTTTTTTTGAACGGGTGGTTGCACCATTTTTTTTTAGTTGCACCATTGAGAAAATAGGTCGCACGTGCGACCAAATTGGTCGCACCAGAGAGTTGCTATCAGAGAGGAGAGAGAAAGCTGGTGGCTTTTTCCGGGTGGTACTGCACTCTAGGGCGGCGCCAACGAAGCAGTGCAGAGCAGTCAGAACTCTCTGGTGGTACTATGAGATCCACCTTAGATGCAGCCATTGCTTTGGATAGAATTTTTTATATTTTTTCATTTTAATTTTAAGGCAGGATAAATTATCCTTTCAAACGGCACTTGGTTAGATTTTTTTTTTTTTTAGACTCACTAGATTTTTTTAAAATACACATTTATTGTCAGTATTCCATCACGAGTGACGTCACGCATGTGGCATCACTTTACGGCACGGTCAGTCCTAGCGCTGAGCTAGCAGAGAGGTGTTAGCTCAAATAGTTACAGATTTCAGCTCGTGTCATGTTTAATGTTCATTCAGGATCCTCCTTAAGAGCGCACCCCCTTTTGGCTTAGAACTAGCCTCTGGTTTAGCTTTGGTTGTTGTTAGCGGCACCAGGTTAGCACTCTGGCACAGTGGACGAGTGCCGTAAAGCAGCCGGTCGTAATCAGCCGTGCGTTCTTCAGATTCCGTTAGCTAGATGCTAGCGGAGACTGACTCGCAAATGCCAGACCTGTAAGAAAACAGAAAGATATAACTCCCAGGTTATTGTACTTTTGATATAAATCCACATCCCTCTGTCAGAAATCACAGTAATATTTTCAGGTTTCAGCCGCTAGCGGGGACATTTTTTGAGTTATTAGCGCCAGCCCTATGGCCAATCTCGATTCTGCACTCGCTCGCCAGCGCCCCCAGACAAAATCAACTGAACTGCAGCCAAATTTTGTATAATGGGGCGAATAGGAAGCGAAACGGCTGTCTGTAAAAGGGCTGTGGTCGCACTCTAGAGCCCTGCTGATTACCTTCTTTTTCAGAGGGGCAGCATTGTCCAGTGTTGTACGCATTGAAACTATAGTGCTGTCAACAAGAGAGTCAAGTTTTACTAAAATTTAGGTAGCCGTCTTCTGTCATATCTGCACATGGCAGTGAAGAAAAGGCTGATGGAATTAACTCTTTAAATCTAGTTACAGCATTCTCTGATAGTCACCTTCTATATTAGGAAACCCATTTGGGACACTAATGTTTCAGGGTTTATTTAATGTGTTTGGACCTCTGAATACATTGAACATATTCAGGTTGTTGGCAGATAGGACACAATGCTTCTTCAGAGTTCTTGTTGGAAAGCGGTGGTGTTTTTTTGGCAATACTTATTGGAAAAGGAAAAGCATTTGCATATTTTTTTTAGTCATGTCACGTCCAGTTTCAATAACGTACCTGTCCTTCATCATGTTTTAATAGCAAGGCAACCGTCCCAGATTTTCTTGTTAACTGGTTTGTTTTCTCTTAGACCTTTGCTGGACACCACCATGCGTTATTTAGGCAGAGAGAGCAAGGGAGAAAGGAGTACTTCCTGCTTCCTGGTACAGCTGAAGTTTCATTTTACATGGAGGGCCGCCAGGCGAGTCAGTGAATCAGAGCTATGGAAAGGACTCTTGTCACTCAAAAGTTTCCTGTCATTTCACTTTGTTGCTGTGAAACGTGATATTTGTGTCGGGTCCTTAGCAGTTACACTGCCTTCTCGTCAGCTTCTCTGATAATTGACAGAAAATTGTTGGACTGTTTTAAGTTCTGATTAAGTTTTGTTACTTAGCAATTAGCCAAGTAACTCAAGAGTGTGCATGTTTCATTCCGCAGAGCGAAAGCCGACCTGTAGACTTGTAATCGGTGCTCACGTGTCCAATCTGCCAGCGCAAACATCCAGCCAGTATGTCCAGTGATCCTCCCCCTCCGTATCCTGGAGGTCCCAGTGCCCCCCTGCTTGAGGAGAAGAATGGACAACCTGGTAATGAAGCCAAACTTGTTGGAGTGCAGTGAATGTTAATAAGTACTCGGGGTAATGGTTTGGACTTTGACTTTGGAGTTTGATTCTCAGTGGGAAATCTTACTTGATTTAAAATTCTTACTTATTTAAGAATAATTTGGAGGGATCCACTTTGATCTGGGATTTGAATTGAATCTCTTCTCTCTGTTACAGTTACAGATTTACTGCACAACTTAAGACTGAATCTTCAAGATGTCTCATTGAATTCATTAATTTGATAGAAAATGTTTTGACTCTCACTTGTGCAGGTCTGCCTTCAGTGTTTTTATGTTTCTTCTTGGTCTGCTGTCTTTTAGTAACTGTAAGAACAGCTCCTCCACAGGGACAGCCTCTACCTCCAGACTACGGTCCTCCGCCCTACGAGGCCACACAGCCCGGCTTTCTACCCCCACATGTCCCTGGAGAAGGGCCCATGCCCATGCCTCCACCAACACAAGGTTCTGCAGCCCATCTACAAATATTAATAAATACACACAGCATCCCACTTCTGCACATGATTGGTTTATAAAATATTCAGTTGCTATAATAGCTATAATAGTTTTGATTTGGAGCCATGTGCACAGATACTGGACATCCTGTAATTCCACTCACCTTTCACTCTAGCACTAAACTGCCAATAAAGTCTCAATTCATTCATTTTTTTCTTTATTAATATGAATTTTTTTAAGCATCTTGGTACCTTTAACACCAGTCATTAGCTTCAGGGTCTTTTTATTTTCTGATTTATGTGTATCCACTTTATTGTCATCGCCTCCCTGAATGAACTTCCTTTCTAAATAGGATTTCTGTCTTTTCTGTGAAGTCAGTGTGGCCTGTATGTATTGTTTGTGCTTAAACTCCCAAATTCCTTCTTTGCAGGTGGCCCCTACCCACCACCCCACTTTGCTTACCCAATGCCAGGACAGATGGGTCCTGGTCCCAGTCACTTTGTCCACATGGGAGGTCACACAGCGACCGTCCTGGCTCCTCCGGGTGCAGCCACCACTGTGACAGTATTGCAGGGGGAGATGTTCCAGACCTCACCGGTGCAGACTGTGTGTCCACACTGCCAGCAGGCAATCGTCACCCGCATCTCCCACGATGTTGGCCTCATGAACACGCTCTTCTGTCTCTTCTGCTTCTTTGTAGGGTAAGTACTTCACAGGTTAGAAGTTTTTCTTATACTCTGTTTTTCGGCATTATCAGTGTAGGAATCTTGTTCAAGCTAGCAAAACTAGTTTTACATGACTGGTTTTGTGACATTGAGCAACGAGATGTATGCACATCCTGGGAAAACCCCGTACCGTGTGTGGGGAGAAGGAAAACATGACAGAAGCAGCGACACTGATATCAGCACTGTCCCACAGTTGCTTATGCAAAACCTCTTTTACAGCCAAGCCAAATTTGTGCTGAATTTAAACTATTTGAATTCAAATGAAAGCGCAACCCTGCTGAATTGGAATTGAATGGATTCAGGATATCAGCAGCGATATCCAGCACTAAATCCATTTTAAGCCATAAGACAGACACCACCTCCTACCTGTGACAGCAGTTCTAAAATGCACACCGTCGTTATTCTGAGCCATCAACAGTAGCTACAGCTTTTGTATCTTCCAGGAGATGTCTCTGTTGGTACAAGATAGGACTGCACTGCATTATTTTTAGAGTTTCAGTGGCCCATTTGTCCAAAAATAAAATCACAATATTAATCTAACTATTATTTAGGTCATTTAGACACCCAAATATATGCTGTCAAGCACACAAAAAGTGTGTTTTTTGTCCCCAATAACAGGATTACTGTGGTGAAATACTGTATTTGAATTGTTATAATAATCAAACTGAAATGCCTGCAGTAAGTGGTGATAAAGGCCAACAATTCTCTACAAAGGTTGTATAGTTCTTTCCAGCTTTGTGTCACATAACATTAATGGCTTCCCAGTCTTTCTAAATGAAGACATTCAGTCCTTCAGACTTTGTTCACATATATGTCAGTGTTTGTCGTAAAAGATTGAGAAGTCATTTGTCGGATTACTCTAAAATGCAGTACACATGCCACCATTTATGCGACTGGATGCAGTTCATGCGTTTTGCTTCTCAAAACAATATGCGTTCAAAAGAGTAATACATTTGCATCACAAAATCGTTCATCCAGAAAAAGTCAGACCTCACAATCGCTTGGCGCTTTTTCTCTCCCTTCGTATCACTGCGTGCTGTGCAGACCGTGCAGACCGAGCAGTCCCCTGCTTCCGAGCAGTAAACACCGTAACAGGTGCGGCTGTCGGCAGGTGGCTGCACGCAGTGATACGAAGGGAGAGAAAATAGCGCCAAGCGATTGTGAGGTCTGACTTTTTCTGGATGAACGATTTTGTGATGCAAATGTATTACTCTTTTGAACACATACTGTTTTGAGAAGCAAAATGCTTTATTTTTGCAACCTCAGCCAACTAGCCGGACTACCTTTCTGTGCAATGAATGTGCACACAAAATGTAGCCACATGCCAGTTTTTGACTTTTTTTCAACATGTTTTGTTGCTCATTCACAGGTGTGATCTCGGCTGCTGCTTGATTCCCTGCCTGATTGATGACCTCAAGGATGTGACACATACTTGCCCCAACTGTAAGGGCTATATTTACACATACAAGCGTATATGCTAACCACGGACAGCTGTATGCCACTGAGCCATGTACATGAACACACACACACAAACACACACACACACACACACACACACACACACACACACACACGCGCGCGCGCATATAAACTCATAGCTCCCCCTGCTGCTAGTGACAGCCCCACCCCCTCCCCATCTTTGCATAGTGTTGTGCAGCCCTCTTATATTGTAAGTGCAGTTTTCTCATTAGCTCACAGGATATTTAATGTATATATCTTTCTGCACACAATGTTGAAATCAACAAATCTGAACTGCAGAGAATGAAGGATATTAAAAGATCAAGAGGCAGATGGGCTGCAGGCAGACAAACTTAACTGTTTGCTCGCGGCTGTTCTTGTGATTTTTATGCATGTGAATTTAAAAAACAAACAAAAAAAACAGCCTCATTTAGGGAGAACTGTGAAACTGGTCACTTTATTTGAATTCATCTGTGAATTCTGCTCAGACGTATTTGTATTCATGAGTTGGCATTTTGTTTCAAAATGTAAGATATTTTATCCTTTATTTTAAGTTGAACTGTGAATATTTCTGTCTGTTTGGTCCTTTTGTTATAACAGACCTTTTCTTTTCTTTTTTATCATAATCACTTGTGACCTATTAGAAAATGACCCGTTTAGCAGATGCATTTATGTTACATGCTAGATTTTTAATTTATTAATCTTCTGGGCTCCAGTCATTTGTCACAAAATGTTAAGCGACCTACTGTTTAGCTGTTACTGATTCCCTCTGTCCTGACTAATTAATTTTGATAAAGTCAATATTTGCACTTTAAGTTGATATCCACCTTTTGGACCCTTCGCATTTATAAAAGAAAGTCATCCTCCTCTAAGCATTTATCAGAGGAAAATGTTATCCCACAGGTAAAAGCAACCAATAATTTGGCTTTTACTTGTGCTTGTAGTTAGCTGAGCAACCATACTTGCATTTATTTAAGAAATAGCAGACTAAGTAGAGTTGATAGATGGATTTTTAATCCCTAAAGAAACACTGCATGACATTTCAGTCACGTGGACTGAGTTTTGTGTGTCACGCTGGTGCTCCTCTCCAGAATAGAGTTAATTCTCACTTATAGTTTTAAAGTATTGAAATTTTGGATGGAGCCATCGTCACTTAACGTTAACCGTCTAACTAACACCGCCATTAGCCCTTTAAGCCTACTTGCATTGCTCAGATGCATGTTAGATGACATGTAGAGATGTCTTGACTGATACTGAGCTGTCTTTTAATGAATAAGCTTCAAATAAATTAGTGACTTCTCGCGAATGATTAATTTCATTGATGACCGTTTGCAGTGAACCATCAGGGTTTCACCTCTGCATGCCCGTTTCCTTGTTCACTGATGCCTACCGGGTGCAGTTTGTCTGCATGAGCTTCACGTCAAAACAGGTTATTCTCCCCGACTCAATGTGCAGTTGATTTAATCTTTTTTTTTTTTTTTTTTCCCCACACACCCCGCCTCCCTCCCTCCCTCCCTCCTTTCGAGGCTGAAAGATCTGTGCAAGAGAAAGCATTTTAAGTTGAAGGATTGCATTCAATTTTTATTGATGTGGATACTGCTGGTCTGCATTGCTCTGTCTGTGATAATGTACAACTATGTAAGACAACTTATTTGACTGTTGTATACAGGTACTATTTTATCAATAAAAATGATGAAGGAAAATGAACGATGTTTGGTAGAAAAATCCTGTAAATAAATATTGAACGCAGAGGAAAACGTTCCTTGTGTGTGCCTGTAAACAAAGAAGAATCTGGAAGTAATCTCGTCCGTTCCTGTGCAAACATTGTTAATCTCTCCACAGATGTCCACACTGGGCATTGCAGCATTTGTAGAAAGTCGTCATTGGTTCATCTGCTGATCTGGTCTGGATCTGCATGAAATATGCCCGAGGATGCTCACACTTGGGGCATTTTTCTGTAAACAGTAGAGAGTGCAGAATGTCGATCTGGAATCTGTTTTGAGTGCATTTGCAAAACATTTACAGCATGTGCAGGTTTTTGTTTAAATAGCCGAGACAGAGCTTCAATCAAAACAGACTTTATAAACCCAATCATAATTGATCTTGAAGAGCTTGAAATTAGTTTCTTGCACAATAGTAGAAAACACTACCGCGCAAATGTGATGCATATGGATAGAAGAGCAAGTCGCCCACACAAACGGAGTAGTCTTTCAGAAGTCTCTAGTATTGCTACAATTGAAATTGTATGTAAAACCTCTTTTTTCTTTATTTGTATAGTACTTTTATGCGAACTGAATGCAGCACAACTTCCTTTCCAGAGTGTGAAAGCAAATTCAGCAGAATTGCTTTAGAAAAGAAGCTCCCATCATGCGCTAGAAACCTCACAAAACACCCGTTTCAATATTTTTGACGTTTTTACGATAAGGGGGAAGCATAATTTTCTGTCCGACTGTTGCCAATGAATTAACCCTGCAGCACTAAACAGGGATCTACGGGTCACGGTTTGCTTTACAGTCACGTACCTGGGGTTGAATCCACGTTCTCCCATGCTGCTGCTCCGCCGAGCACATCATCTACTTCTTTCAACTTGGGATACTTACGATTATTGACCTGCAGTAGTGGGGAGAAAAACACGTTAAACCAACAGAAACTAGGCACCTGTGAAACCAGGAGCGACATGTTTGTCTGTCAGACAGAGGGTGTAGAGCTTGATAGAGTTAATTGATACTTGCCTTTCTTGTGATGTTATGTACGTAGGGACAAGAGTTACAGGCGAATCTCATGCACTTCTGTCCTTCTTCGACAATTAAAACATTTCCACAGGTTGGACAAAAGAGTAGCATGTTACCAGAAACTTACTAGGATTTGCTCGTATTTGATCACTACTTAAAATGAGACCGTTTAACAAAACCATCCGCTGGAAACAGTTTGGTACGTACAACAGCGGAAGAGCAGCAGATGGAAACCGGTGCTCCTCTTTTTACGGTTCGGTGGGAAACAAGGGCGAAAACTAGCTATCTGTTAAAACTACATGCTCTTAAACGCTCTTAATAGATAAAATAATACAGTTTATGTTTAATAATACAGACTTACTCCAATATAGGATGCATAAAGGATAAAGCAGTATCATATTTTGCTTTCACTAAGCGGAACCATTTATATTAACTCACGGTACCTATCCGGTATGTAATTTGTACTGTACGCACTCGTATTTGATATCTTGTAGTGAAACAGTTTAGAGTTAAAACCACTTTAAAATTGGCATACTTTTCATTTTTTGACAGAAATTTAGACAAACTGGACATCTTTACGTTTGCTGAATGATCTTGGTTTAGCATTGATGGAGGAGGAGCAGAGTCCAGGCGCCGCTGGAGGTGGAGAACACCACTTTCTGCAGGATGTGGAGGTGAAAAAGGAGAACCCCGCCGATGAGGTAGCTCCAGAAGCAGAGGAAGAAGATGAGGATTCTCTTCCGCACTCAGAAGTTCTGGATATTTTCGAGGAGGGACTCGCTCGACTTGTGCAGGACCCTTTACTCTGTGATCTGCCTATCCAGGTGTCCTGTCCCTCTAATACTTCTCTAAAGGACGCAAACAATGCAAATGCAGCGAAACTGATGTTTTTTAAGAATTTGGAATCAAAACCTTAACGAGACTGTAGAGATTAGCTTTAGTTTAGTTATAATAATATTACATTCTAAATGTAACTTTTTATGTCGACATTTTGTTGAAACGTTTGAAAGTATGTAAACATTTATTTATTATTTATAAATGTAATTTGTTTTTATTACATTTCTATGTATATTTCTATATTTTTCTACTTTCCTACAGTTACTGCGCTGAAGTCTTATTTTCCTTCATTGCAGGATTTTAACCTCAAATCTAAACCACTACCATGGCAAAACATAATTTTTGTTTTTATTCATACTTAAGGAGGGACATGTTTATTCCATGTAATTGAGCAAGTCAATATATATATTTTCAACTTTAAACTGGACTTATAGTTCTATACAAGTTACGACAGACCTGGTCATTCATAATGAAGAGATTGGTGTGTAAAGACTTCTCACTAGCACTATAAGTCGCCCACATTTGCAAGTTGTTAATTTTATAAAGTGCGAGTAAAGATGTAAAAAAACGACCACTTTATATTACTTTTTTTGTCTGAGCGCTCCAAGGAAAACAGCAAATCCTCCGAGCTGAGAAGGTGGAACCACTATTGTTGAACATTTTCATAGAGATGACTTGAGAAGCATTTATTGACTTGAAGCATTTAAATCTCTTAATCGGTCGTCTCGCCTGGTCTGACGAGGCTTGTATACGTTGGTAGATCTGAAAGACACGATGAATTTATGTGATGATCGCAGGCATTAAGGTGTCAAATGGAAAGTTTTCTGAATCTGGATAGTCTGTTTTTCTTCAGGTGACTTTGGAAGAGGTGAATTCTCAGATTGCTTTGGAGTATGGTCAAGCAATGACTGTGAAGGTTGTAAAGGCAGATGGTGAAATCATGCGTAAGTGTTGAGATTTTTTTTCTTCTGTTTTTGGTCCCATTATTATTATTACTAATAAATTTGTCAACATTTTACAATAGCACTGTTTTAAAACTCTCATTCAGCCATAGTAGTGGTGCAAAATGCCACTGTCCTTGATCTGAAGAAGGCCATTTGTAGATTCATGGAGCTGAAACAGCAACGAGAAGGCGGAGTGAAACATGTCAGCTGGTAAGAACATTTACAAACGCGGGAACGTAGAATAGGTGTCGAATATTATCACATTGCTGTTCCTCTTTCTTTTTTCCTAAGGAGATATGTTTGGAGAACTTATCACCTAGTATTTCAGGGCGAGAAGCTTGAAGATGACACAATGAGGCTCAAAGAGTAAGTATAAGCGCTTAATGTTGCAGTTTTAATATCAACTCTTACTATTTTTACCTCACTTTGGGTGTTTTTTTTTAATATCTTTTCAGTTACGGCATTAGGAACAGAGACGAGGTGACGTTCATGAAGAGACTCAGGAAGAAGTGACGCAGCTACATCATGACCCCCCCCCCCCCCCCCACCATTTTCTAAATAGTGTATCAGTTTTACCAGTCTTGTTGTTGACTTAAACTTGATCTAGTAATGACTTGTTCAGGGCAGCTTTGTCATGAACATTTCCTGAACGAAGATCTTTCTAAAAACATTCTCTTTTTTTCTTTATTTAACGTGCTTCCTATTCAAGATCTTACATGTAAATAAAAAGCCTGAATGATTTATTTTACTCCCATCTGACTGATTTTCTTTTTTTAACAATAATGTGAAATATTTAAGACGTATCAGCATTCGTATTTTAGATCTAGATCTCTGTGTTTTATTCGAGCTTCCACCCCACCAACAGCATTCAGTAGCACTTCCCAAAGAGGGCAGTTATAAAAGCAGCCAATGATTTGAATATTTCCTGGCAAACATGAACAGTATTCTCTTGTTCCGCTTTAATGAATGTTGTCTGTAAAGGATACGGCAGCGGGAGCTGAAGAAGTCAGGTAATACAAGCATTTTGATCTGCGATAGAGTGTCTTATCGCGGCTTTATGAAGTTAATCATTGAGATGTTGTAGTAACGATGCTAGAACAGTGCAGATATGTTCACTGTTGTGGTATGTTTCTGGGTCATTATGAAGTACTCACAAATGTTTGAACAGAGTCTATCTCTTTATGTTTAATTTTTGAGGAAAGTTAATGATTAACTTATGCAAGCTTATTTCTACAAAACCAACTTCAGCAGAGCACTTCTTCCTTTTGTTTTACTGTCTGTCTGAAAACTTGAGTCTGGTTGTTATACCTAGAGACAGGAGGTACAACAGATACATGGACTGCCACTTCACATTATCCCACCCAGCTTTAAGAGAAAAGAAAATGCCACATGATCACTTTGAATCTGTAAATATTTGTCCAAAACATGAAGTTCTGGACTTATATTTTAGAAAAAACGTATATTCAAATTTAGTGGCATTGTTTGTCTTTTGTAAAATTAGTTAGGTGTGTTTGCACAAGTGTTTTACATACCAAACATGTATAAATGTGCAGTAAACATGGTCTAAGATGTCAGCCATAGCTGTATGAAAACAATCAAAGGTTTTGTTCTGCTTGACTTCTGACTTTTCAGCTGATGTCATGGCTTCTTCAGAGAGCGAGCTGAAGAAAATATCTACAGATTTGAATTATATTTCACTTAAGGTGCAACAACTTGAAGAAAGGAGGAAAATTTTGTGCATATTTTTGGAATTGCGGGAACGTGCTGAGTTCGGACAAACAGGTGACATGAAAGAGGTCGCTTTAGAAGTTCTTTTAATCTCATAGATAGTAAGTCTATCCTTATTTATGACCCGTTTGTATATTCTGTAATCTAATTTTTACTATCAGAGGAAGCAGCCGCCCATCAGCAAGAGATTAACAACATTGACAACAAACTGAAAGAACTCAGGGAAAAGAAGGCTGAACTCCAAATAAACTATGACAGCCACTTGAAGGCCAAAGAAAAACACAAGGAGAAAGGTTGGTCCAAAAGTTTTGTACTCACAGATCATTACTCCATCATATTTAAGTCATTTAACCACATGTCTTTCTCTTTGTTAGAGACCATCAATACAGATCAGGGGGTGATATCTAATCCTTCTCAAAGTGGCACAAATATTTTCTACGTTGAGCCCCCACCTTCCTTCTCTGGTAAGCTGGCAATCCACACAACGAAAGACAAATTAGCATGAATTACAAGGTTTTCACAAAATACATTGTCAAATCTGATGGGACAGGATGCAGATGTCTGGGTGTAATTCAAAGAACATGTTTCAACTTGTACATGTCCTCCCCCCGCAGCCCCCTCAGTGATCCTGGATGTGGAGAAACTTCCACCACATCCATGCAGGACACAATGCCCAGATTGTCGGGAGTTTGTCGAGACAGAGACTTTTACTTCTATAAGCAGCGTGACCTGGCTGATGTGTGTCATTTTAGCTATGCTTGGGTACGATCTTCACCCCTCCCATTTGTGGGCTGGCGAAACATATTTGCCTTCTCATACAATCAGACCTTGTTGTACCTGTTTGTGCTTGTGCAGCCGCTTCCAACTTTGTTGTCATTTCCTTCCTCCTTTCCTTTTATGTTTTGCAGCTGCGTGGCCGGTTGTTGCCTCATTCCTTTTTGCGTGGATGCGCTCAAGTCCACTACACACAGATGTCCAAAGTGTCGAACAAAACTCGCAACCATCAAAAGACTCTGAAAAAAAAAGGCAGTGAAAGACTGAAGTTTTGATTCAGAAGACATTGGACATCCAGTTAATGGTGATATGGAAACTGAGCAGAGATTCTCTGCTGAGGCTTCAGTTCATTTTAATGTCAGTCTTTAATTTTGCAGGCTGTACCATTGACTAAGGACTCTTGTTTGTCAACTGAGGATAGCATTTGGATGCTATTTCATCGGTTTTAACAGAGCAAATACAGCAGAGACGTGGTGTTTGCCTGTATGTATATGTGCATTATATTAGATTTAACTGAGTTTTTCCAGAATCATTTATCAGAATTATTATAGATACACTGATTTTCCTACAATCTGTGACACTGTTAAAATTATATAAACATTTTGTTCTCCTAGATTCAGAAATGTGATGAGCTGTTTGTTCAACAAAACTACTAACTACAAATGTTCATTGTACATCTTTATTGACATTTTTTTAAGTGTGTGTGGCGATGCTCAAAGGCTGATTACGAAATCCCAAGTAGTTTCCATATTTGCAAAACACCACATTTGCATAAAACATAACAAATAGACTGTGTAAATAGCATACAAACTATGCATTATAATGTCTTTGGTGTTGCATTATACTAGTATAGTAAAGAAAAAATATTTCTCATTCCAGCACATAACCCTTATATAAGGTGAAAAATAAAAAAGTTATCATCTTTTAAGACCTTTTCACTACATTTCCTTTAACATTCAAGAGATTCTGCAGGTGACATTCCAAACTGAACGTGAAAATATAATGAATAACCGATGCCTACACTGACTTTACACCCAAACACAGAGAGAAAATTACCTAATGGCAGTGCATTATGTTGTGCATATTTTTTTCTTTGACCATGAGTGCTATTTTCTTTTGCAAAAAATGTATATTTTGTTAGAACGGAGAGGAAAGATTTTGTTTTCTGAAGCCAAATAAGATGCAGCCAGCAGATGTCACTAACACACATTAAGTCATTTAATCTTGAATTGTGTGTTGTGCTAGATTATGTTTATTGTTTTTGTGCAGGTTGTGTGTGTGAATCTGTTCTCAATCTCTAATGTTGTGTATAGAGGTCATGAGATGTTTGTGATTACTGAGTAAACTGCCAAAATAAAATAAAAAATGTTTTTAAAAAAAACACGTACGAGCCCTTCAAAAGTCAGGCTGCCAGACTTTAAAGCAGTAAATTATATTAAATAATGCACAACAGAAGTGAGAAGTTTTCCTCAACTGTGGGTTAGCATTGTCTTGTTTAAGCTCGTGGGAATATTGATTTTTTCCAGAAAGCATGTTTCACATCGTGTACAGATGTTTGCAGAGTTACAGAAATGGTTGATAGATGAAAACATGTTTATGGAGAATTTTGTTATACAAACGGGCTGAATTGGTCAGTGGTGCTGTGCCTTGTGCTGTTGAGCCTCTCAGAATTGCACTCCATCTTCAGAACATCTGATTTATGCTGCACGGTTTGCATACACAACAGGTACATGTGGCCATGTGGGTTTGGAATCTGTTATTATAGTGATAATCATGCCAAGGCATGGCAGTAAACAACCTAACAGCCCTTAGCTATTTCCAGTGTTTTTTTCTGCCCTGCCTACTGACACCATGTTGAGAGCCATGTTCCATATTCACTGAGACTGGAAGACAAAGAGAAATCAATAACATGTGAAAAGACTGATAGGACATAACTTGAAATAAAATATTTAAAGTAACTTCCACTTTTAGCTCAACCTGCAAGCACCAGTACCTCTTAATTTACAAAATTGTGTCTCCATTGACAATCAAGGTGTATAAAGACCTCAAAGTGAGCCCTTCAGCAACGATACTGACATTTCACGACCAGTTTGTTATCGAGCTGATTTATTTAGCCAAAAAAGCGGAACGGAGCCACTAAAATGCCCAACAACTCTTATTGTCTCGTGGAAACAGAAATTAAATTGGAATGAAATTGCCTTGTACATGTAAGAATTGACCTTTATAGGACTCAGTCCCAGTTTAAATGAAGCTCATGAGAGTCCAGGAATTCAGAGGAGAAGACGCCCACTGGCATTGACAAATCCAAAGGGTTAACCCCCTCTGCTGGCACAGAAAGAGTAAGGTCCAGCCAATCCATATTTTCCAAGGAGGCGTTTTGGAGGTTCAGAGCAGAAGGTGGCGTGCTTTCATTGAAGTCCACCTCCATAGTGACCACAGGTGAGATTAAGTCTTCCATCAGTTTCAGTTCCTGTGGCTCAATGTCAGTGACAAGCGTGCCGTCCAAAAGAGTTTCCAGCTGGTTGTCCGAGGTCAGGGCTGCCAAGCTGTTGGCTGGGTTGAGTGTTGCAGAAGGCAGCTGGCCCACTTGTACTAATCGTGGCGGGCGGGACAAAGCTGTGTTGATGGGAAGGGTGGTTACATTGGCTGTCACAGGGAGAGGTTTGTCCAGGCTGGGAGGATCCTGCCTGATGAAAGGTGAGATCTCTGAAAAAACAATAGCACATATAAAGAGAGTAAAAACATCCTTAGTGCTTTATCTTCCAAGTTACTGGTGCCAAAATGAATGCAATATTCCTCACCACCGCTCTCGATCAGCACATCAAACAGGTCATCCATCTGCTGGTTAGATCCAGTAGGACCCTGCAAAGAAAGAAAAAAAAAAAGAGAATTGTTTAAATAAAGAAATTTTGAAAGAATATACTTTGATCTTTATTAAAGCTTCACCTGAGGAGCTGCCAATATGCTGCGTGTCTGTTTAACTGCATCCTCATAGCGGGGTGGGTCTTTACTCTTAGACACATGGTTTGTGAATTTTGTCTGCGGCAAAATCACAGGGGGCTGGCTGGAACAGGGAGACTGTTTAACAGAAAAAGACAACAATCCCATGAACTAAATAAAAACAGGAAGCATCTGATACAAACCATCATGTGAACACTGCTGACAGATAAGTCAGTAAACACTGGGGAAATAGTAATTCCAAAGGGATTTGCAGAAAAACTGACGAGACACTGGAATTGTCCTCTACCTTTTTTCCAGGTCCCTGTGGGACAGCTTGGTTAGAGGAGGCTCCTGTGGCACATCCACTCGCCGGGAATGTGTTTAGTAAGCTTTGTACCTTGGCATCCATACTCCACGTCTGCAGAGAAAATGAGGTGAGGTAAAGTAAGATGCTTTTACCTACAGCTCACACAGAGAAAAGTAGCGAATGGTAAAAGATTCACTGTGGAAGTCACTTTAGAGGAAGTGAAACAGAGGTGAAGCTATGAATTTTAGAGACTGAAAAGAAGGCTGCTTTGGATCACTTGCTTTGGGTCCTTAGATTCTACATGTTGCTGGTGTAGTTGCAGTGCTGTGCAGTCTAACTCATGAATGCTGTATTTGATCGGCTGCTTGTTGGGCTCACAGCTGAGGATTGACAGAGGGCAGCGAGGGCAGTTTGGTCAACCCTCACTCACCGCCTGCTCCACATAGCCATGTTTTCACTTCTTTTGATGCAAATAGGAAAAGATTTCATCACTCAGTTAAAGGGAGTTATTACTGTGGCAACACACAAGACACATTACCCATAGAGCACAGAAAATGATTGTTAAATGTGACGTGATATATTAAGCAGTGCTATTAAAAATGTGGGTTTTTAACAACAAAAAATGTATGGGAGGGAAACTTACTTTGTATTTACATTACATGAAACAGAATTTATGATTCCAGATGAAAACATATTTCACATAACATAAGTTTGTACAAGGGATACATAACCACCTCAAAGTCACTGCTGATAGTGATGACAAATAAGGAGACAGACTGAATCAGTTTGTGCACGCAGTTAAGTTTTCTTACCTTTTGCTGGGGTTGCGTGCTGCACGCTTGCTGTAATGCTGTTGAGACCTCTATTTTCTGTGGCATCTGTCCAGAGGTCTGGATGTGACCTGGAGCTGTGCTGCTAACAGAAGTATGTAATTCAATGCCTTTGGCAGGGAGCTCCACAGTGACTGTTGAGGCAGGAAGGGATATGGGCAGAAGGATCTGAACTCCAGGCTGGACAGACTGCAGCGTTTCAGGCGATGTGACGGTCTGATGACTGATGGTGAACTGTTTCTGATCTGCAGAGTCTTCCTGTTTCACCAACACTGGCAGACGAGGAGAGCTGCAGTTTGACAGGGTGCCGTTTTCTTCTTTAACCTGAATCGCAACCAGGGGATTAAGTTGTGGCAGAGAATCTGCCTGCTGACTTCTTTTCTCCACCTCTAGTTGCATCTTCAGTTTCTCCACCAGCCTCTGCTCCTGCTCCAGCTTCCTCATCAGCTCCTTAATCTGACGCTCCTTCTCATGCAGACGCTTGTCCCTTTCAGAGTCCTTCTCATTGGACTTTGTCTCTGTGTGACACTCCTCATGTGGTGCTTTATGTGAAGGGCTAATGCACGGAGCGGCATGATTTGGAGTATTTGAAATAAATTTTGCTGGACTGTCTATTATATTATTGTCTTCAATTCCCAGAGTGGACACTTTGGAAGCTATAATGGAAACAGGAGGTGTTAACTTTATATTTTCGGACTGTGAGGCCGCTTTCTCCATGACACCAACACTTTGGATGTTAGCCCCCTCCTGAAATATCTTTAGTCTCTCTATTAAATCTGTCTTAGTCCCAGAAACAGGCAAAGACCGGAGTTTTAGTTCCATTTTCAGCTCAGCAACCTGTAAAGATAAGAAATTATAAATCCCCTCTCAAAACTGTTCACTTCTGCAGCATTCATCCAGTTGACATAATAAGACACAGGTTCACAGGTAGCAATATGTTACCTTCATCTCATCCAGATTAGCTGGTAAGTGATCAGGTTTGCTGGTTGTCTGAGTGTGGTGGAATTGCACAGGGGCAGACGGACTGTTTCCTCTCAGAACAACAGCTGAACAGCTGGTTTGTGCCTCAGTCGTCGATCTGTTGTTTTAAGACGAGAAGAAAAGGGAGTGGAGATGTAAGAGAGAATCATTCATCCATTTTTCACAATCAGATGCCTCTGTAGGAAGCTCAGGGCAGGAAATGCGAAGTAATTGAGACTGAAAGCAGCTGTCGCTACACAGTTATAGAAAAAATAACTACGTGCTGATTGGATCTGTTGAAAAGCTAAATCTGGACAGTAATCTCTCAAAGAAAGTAACATTTACACTGTTGGGTGATCATAGCAATGTGGATGAGAAATAAAATCTCTGTGATTGAGGAAAGCTTGTGTTGGCGACTGTTGTCATACTTGTGGGTGGTAGGTACGACGGCCTGGAAGTTGTACTGCTGTTGCTGGCTTAGGATCTGGAGCTGCAAGAACTGCTGCTGTTGCTGAAGGAGACGGGCATAAGAGGAGTCCATTGAAACTTCACTGAGGTCTTGCTTCTGGTCGGGGGGAATGTACTGATGGTACTTCAACTTTTTCACCCGAGGCTTGGTCTCTTTGCTCTTTTTGCTGCGGCTTTTGTCAGCGGGTAGCTTAGCCAAACTTTGCTGCAGAGCACATCAGAGAAAAGTAGCATGTAAAGCTGGAGAAAACCATCTGGAGGATATTCAATCCCTGTTAGTGAGCTCTGTCCAGTTTATTGGGGAATACAGTTTGCATTGCCAATGCCAACACTGCAAGACTTGGAACTGATACCGTCTTTTTTTATAGCTTTAAGCATTACGGTGGAACATTGTTCTGACACCCGATGAGAACGACAGGATAAGGAAACGGGTAGTGGAAATATGAGCCTTATTGTTTTACCACCTGCAATTACAGGATGTAGTATACAGGGAAATGGCTTGGCATCAGGTTCGACTGTAGCTGCAAAACCAGAAACTCAGGCTAGATTAAATAAGCATGAAGCCTTTAGTTTGTCAAATTCATGCCCCTATCATATTCCAAAGGAGGGAGAGTTTATTTCATGCTCAGAGTGTAACTGGATTATGATAAATATGTGAGTTATTGCTTTACTCCTGTTCTTTATTTTTGGCTTACGTTTTATGGAGCCTGAATGAGGAAGGCCAGTCTGTTATTTGACCCTTCTGGAAGATAAATGGCTGGCACAAATGTAAGTCCCTGTATGTGTAAAATAAGTTTATGACTCGGCCGCTCTTTGACCTGCATTTGACTTGGCTGAAAGCTGACTCTTCATCAACATCTAAATCAATATGACTTTCAGTATGACAAAAAACAGACGTTGACATTGTATCTCTTATCACATTTCCAAAGGAAACAAGCAAAGACACAAATCACACAGTGAATTACTCAGAGACAGAGATCTCAGTACCAGAGGTCAGAGTCATTAGAGCCGGTCAAGAAGTAAATTCACTCATCTTCAGAAAAAGACATATATATATTCTTTCTTTAGGTTTAAGAAAACTTTAAAATTGTCTTAGGCCAAAACTTGGCACAGATAAAAACAAAACAACAACCTTCATAAGAACTGGCCCCAATGAAGTGCTGGGCACCAGAGAGCTGTTGGGCTGATGTGCCTGCTGGTTGCTCTGTTGCTTGGTGGTGGTAATGAGGTTGACTCCATCTGATGTAGACTGTGAGCTGAGTGTTGAGGAGTGCTGAGAAAAACAAAGAGAGAGATCAGGAATCACATAATCCACTCATTTAGTACAGTAAAGCTGCAACGTCTGTTGACTATCATTCCATGAAAGAAAGGCGCCTCAGCTGGAATAACATAACCAAACAGTGCGTTGTGAGACACTCAGAAAATGAAGAAAGTTTGTACAGTGTGTGTGCAAATAGTAGATAAAGTCTAATTATGGAACAAAATCGTAATTTTCCCCTATAAAAAGGACATGATTAACTGAATTAGTATAACACAAAACTTCACAACATGCTCATTTTAAAACTGCTTCATCCAAGAAGGCCACTTCTACAAATGAACTGCTTCGAGGCATTGATGTACCTGTGAAGGGGTGCTCAAGTTAGGGGAAGTGTAAGTGACCTCAGTTCCTCCACACTCCTGTGGGGAGGCCAGTGTGGAGCAGGGAGATTCTTGGCTGGCAGGATGTTGGGGCGATAATGCATCACTGCTGTCCTCATCGAAGTTATAAACATCTGAGGGATGTGGTGTCTTACAATGATCTGCCTTACTGCCTGCAGGACCAGCATCAGTAACAACAAAGCATGTGTTATTAGGTATTTCAAGGATAAAAAGAAATGAGAAATGAAGCAACTGTAAGACTGACTTTTGGCTCCACTGACATAAAGAGATTTGATATTTTGTCTTTGCAACATTTTAACTTTGTGCGTTAGCATCTAACATTTGCTGATTAGCTCTAAGTGCAGCTTAGTTACCTGTTCCTACCATCTGTTGTTGCCCTCCATCAAACTTCAAACATCAGACCTTTGTCATGAACTAAAGTGTAATCAAAGTAATCCTGGATGAAACTGTGCCTGATGCATTGCTGTGCTGGATTGAGTTATCACTGTTAGTTTTGAAATGATGAGTAAAGCTGATGAACATCTACCATTTTCGAGGTCTTCAACACCAGAGTCAACAGGCAGGATTTTCTTCTCAACTAGCTCCATAGGTCCAGGCCGCTGGGCAATTTTCTCATTGAGATCATCAGCCAGTCTGGCTCTCTTCAGCCTCATCTGTGTGGCCTGCAGGGAGGGCTCCGCCTGTGTTTCTGATAAACACAAAGATGATGTTCACCTATGATCTGGCCAGTATCAGTCTGTCTCTGGACTGGTTTGTCACTGTGACTCATAGCAGGCTCAGCCAGACCTCAGCCACAAAAACATTTATGTGATTATAGGTTGCTAAACAATTAGTGCAGATATATGAATAAGTATCTTACTCATCTCACTTATCAAGACACTATCACCCACTAAGAACACACAGGAGGATTACCTTTTAGGATGTGCAAACGGACCAGTTCGGAGCGCTGCGGCCTGCTGCAGAGTTTGTGCTTTAAGAAGTTCCCAGTCTGTTAAATATTAAATAATAATAATATAATTTTAAATAATATCCCAGTCTTCAGCTAAATATTATGGGGACATCATTTGGAGGTAGATTAAGACATTCTTGGTTGGCTGTAAGGTTGAAAACTTACCCTGGCTCTCTCCAGGTTGCGAATCTTCTCATGAAAGGTAGTTGGTGTTTTTAGAGCTGGGAAAAGATAAATACGTTTATAGTTATTTTTCTTTTTTTTTTCAAGAAAACTTAAAACTTAATCATTTACATCCTTCTTCTCGTTTTTTTGGGGTGAAAGGGCATTGACACAGCAAGCCACAGTAGCAAATATGCTAAAACCAGTACATACTTATACCAAATACACACATTTTCCACAACATATTCTCCTTTTAACAGATTTTTGGTATTTGAGAGACAGTTTAAGGTTGTCAAATTGTTTACTCAAACATACAAGAAAGACACAATCATCTATTTTGACATTCAGACACAGTATGAAATCAAACACACGAAAAATGCACATTATAGAGTTGCAAACATAAATTTGCTTGAAGGAGGATCGAAAAAAAGAAATTAGATTATTTGTTTTCCAATTTATAAATCAACATAATAATTAACTTAATTGAAACAGTTGTAATATACTTATGCTGAATATTAACAACAACTCAATAGCAGTCTATATTTCATGTTATCATAGTCGCATTTTTGCTTTGATGGTCTGTATGAAAGTTGCATTCAAAAACAGGAGCTCATGGGATTTAAACAGGAAGCACCAGGTCTACTGACTCAAACAAAGAGATTGTTCAGTGCAGTGACTTACTCTTTGATCACTCAGAATACACTCACTCTGCTTTAGTTGAGGTCTGGCTCACAAACTAGTCACCTTTGATATAATGGCCTTGTTTAGTTTAAGGACACACCAGCCGGGGGGGGCGCTCCAAGGAGTGTGTCAGAGGAGCAAAGCAAAACATTCCTGCTTATTACTTTAAGTTCACTGCATACCTATCATGAGCCTATAACTGTAGCAGCAACAGAGTGCTGTTGTGGAGAATGTCCTGGGAGGTTTGTGTGCAAGGTACGCTTGGCCAGGCCACGTAGGGAGCGGGTGACCTCCTCTGCCATCCCAGAAACTGACTCATGTGGCTTTGTGGAGCCGGAGAAGAGCAGAAAACATGTCCACACGAGGCTTCTCAGCACAGAGCAGGAGAAGACGAGGACATATGTCACTTTCTGACACTTTTTTCACAGATGTCAGCAGGATTTTGTCACAGTTTAAGCTTGTCCTTTAGTTGCTTTACTCTTAAACAAAATGTTCACGCTAGGAAGGGAGTTAAGGAACTGAGTCTGATCCACTTTTGCCACATCAAAGGACGATGTTAAAGAACAGCTTGCATTTGCAGATCTGAGAATATTTTTTCATCATGATTATGATTACAATGACTTAACTACTGCCGTTCAATAAATGTCTTCAATAAATGTGCAGAGGCAGTGCAGATATGAATGAAAAAAAAGGGTATGATTTATATTTTTGTATTATCAGTTTTATCATTGGTTTATTTTTGTTTTTTGTCATTTCTACAATAACAACCAATTAATCAAATCTATGAGGAGAAATGTATAAGAGTTGTACTTATAATATAAATACTCACGCGGCATGATACCTTGCTCCACAAGCTGCTCCCGAGTTCTCCTCTGCTGCAGACAGAGCTGGAGAACTATGAGAGAGCAGAGACACAGAGATCAGAGTTAAACATTTACCATTCAGAACCAACTTAGCTGAGTTACCCCACAACCATTAAAACTATGAAACCTGCAGGACTTCAAACAAAGCAAAAATATTGATCATTTCTCAACCAATATGCATCTCTGAAGGTCTAACAGTAAGCGCTGCTTAAGTCTGCCACCACTGCTCACCACCACAGACATTCTATCCACTTCCTGTATGGCTTGCTGGGGTTGTCAGGGGTACCACAATTTACCCCAAACAGCATGATTGACCAAGAGCCCCCCTAAAGAGAGGAAAAATCCTTGTAGGTTGCAAATGCTCTGAGAAAAAGGTAACTACAGAGCAGAATGCAAACATGAAAAAGAGGGATTAATGTCAGGACAGCTGTCACGAAAACTGAGCAAAACTGGTTTTAGTCAAGTCAGTCGTGTCCATTTAATAAATTGTTTTTAAAACCTAATCTCGTTTTGGATGGATGAGCAGTGATCAGTTATGTTTCTGTGAAACATCAAAGGCATGACTATCTTCCAGAAAAAAAATGTTGAGTCTTGCATCTGAGCACCACATACAGTACTCGGATGGCCCTCTGTGTTATTTTCCCAAAAATGTAAACTGTAGTAAGATCCCAGTTTAAACATTTATAAACAAGTGAGCGTGGACATGTTGTTTCAGTACACTAACACAGGCCAGTGCAGTAAAAGAAAAAAAGAGTTTGAGGACAAGGCTATAGGTGACGGTGACGAGTGAGAAAGTGGCATGAGGTACAAGAGCCCCTTATCGTCACCACTGCAAAGAAGCAAAGCAAGCTTAGCTAGATTTACCCAGGGGCTTGGGGGAAAACAGCTCCCACTCACACACAAATGCAGACCTGCTCAACTCTCCTGGGAAAGGCGCTGCGTCTGAACAGGCCTCTGTGACTCACTGGAGCAAAAATAAACTGGGCAGCTGTGAGAACAAGGCCTGGGAACCATGAAATTTGGGGTTAGTTAAGGGGGTGGGATCTCTAGTTGTATGTAGAGTCAAAGGGATGTCCATGGGCTTCGACTGGTGGGCAAGGGAACGCAGAGTGACAAGAGCTGAGGCAAAGGGTGGAAGGCTGAGTCTACTCTCACAGCCCATCAACTCCAGAACAGAGAACATAGTGTGCCTGCTCCGCCCGCTGTGCTTACTATGACAAACTCAGGCCATGGGGGGTTATGGTTTGCCCACGAATGATTATACCTGGAGATTATAAAAAGCCGCCATCGGTTTGTCTCAATATTTACATCCAATGCAACTTGGAGAAAATGCCAGTAGCAAGAAAATTTCTGAGTGCATACTACATAACATAACAATAACACCAAAAGCTGCCGTCCAGCACCAGGAGAGAATGCAGGGTTTAATTTGAACATCACTATGGGGGTACAGCTCATGCCCGGGGTCCTCCTCATCACTTTGTGTCATCTTATGTTCTGCCTGAACCCTGGCTAACCTTTCTGTGATGCAAACTGGCTCCGTACTCCTGCTCACCAGCAAAGCATAAACAGAGGTTATGGAGAAACACAGAGAGGGAGCTCTGCTGGAATCCTTGTCTACTGATGTAATCTCTAATCTCAGACTCATGTTGTTCTCAGCAAATCATCCCTGGAGGTCTCCATCAGTCTTTTTATTTGACTTTGACTTTTTCTTTTCTTTTTTTTATTAAACTGTTCAAGAAAAAATCTGGTGCTGGCTGGACCAAGCTGAATTTAGTCTAGAAACAGACTGATGCTGAGTTATGTTGACTTTACTGTTATAAATACCAAAGACTCTAAATATTTTAGCAAAGATTCAGGAATTTATAATCATAGACAGAGTAAGGCATGAATAATTAGAATGTATTAGTTTTACTCAATTGTCTACTTGGCTTCAATTGAACTGAAATATTTTGTATCATATTGTAAAAAGAAATAAAGACAAGATGATTCAATCAGTTCTCGTTGACCACAGATGATTTAAAAACATATTTCAACCAACAAAGAAAGACAGTTAGTGTTGACAGGTAAGCAATCGACTTCTGGTTTGAAATGTTTCCAAACTAAAACCTAATGTTATCCCACCCACATTTCAGCACTACAAATCAAATCCTTTTAATGGGAAGGAGAGAGGATACATCTGTTCAACTCATCATATGATTGGGAAATCAAGCTAGTCTTTCATACGACTGAAATTGTGCTGATTGGTAATATTTCTTGTCAAAATCAAAATAACATAAAGTAAGAACACATTCAAAGGGGTGAGAAAACACATTTGTTCTCCTCCCTGTGAGGGTGGGTGTGTCTTCCAACTCTGTGACAAAGTGGCATACAGACATTGTTATGTCCTAAATATTTATTCATGAATTTGAGTGTCACATGTACACATTTGCCATGATATCATGATATATCAGGTTGAGCTCTTGCTTATGTTTAGTATAACAAACTATTGTAGTTTGAGCATGATTCATCCTCTAACAACAGTGCAACCAAATTTTGGACACTATCACACAGATTGCATCTCTACATGTAGGTGAGGCACCACAAAACCTTCAGTGATAAACAAATATTTGCCTCACAGGTTTTATAGCTGAACCACAATCTAGCATAGAAGCTAAACACCAGTAACAAGTAACAGCCCTGCTCTGATGTGTTTTATTACTTAAGGCCTAATCTAAGCAAAGTCATTTGCTGCTCTTGAATGCAAACAAGGAAGATTAAAATATGCAAATAATGACCAGAATCTTGATCTGCGGCATATATGACTATTACACTTAAATTGAAAGACGCTCATTGTGTGCAGAAATAGTCATGCTTATATCATGTGACAGAAGACAAAATATTGCGTTCCAAAGAGTGTTAATAAAAACACAAGAAATGGAAACTGATTTTACATTTTTCTTTTGTGAAAGTTTAGTTTCTTGTAAGGATTATACTTTCAGCGCCCTGCTGAAAGCAAAGGTAAAAATAACGTTTGGGTTATAATGTCTTAAACACAACAGGAATACAAGGAAGAAATTATAGGTACAATACGTTATAGAAAGAAGAAGCACCTGATTTGAATTTACCCCTGCAGATGGAAGGGGTCTCCACATCAAGGCAGGCCATAGAGGACAGTGATGGTTTGCTTGGTGGCCAGATCTGGAGTCCCATGGATTGATGAGGCCAGTGGAGCTCACGGACAGGGAGAAAAGACCCAGCTCTGAGCGAACAACAGCTGGCTCGCTGTCTCTCTGCCTCTCTGCTGGCTTCAGCAGGGAAAGTTTGTGTGTGTAAGAATGTGTGAGTGCGCAGTGCACGTCAGGAGGAGGGAACAAAGTGCTGCTAATATTAACCCTAGCCTGGTCACTCTGCTCTGCTCACTGAGGACGACAGCAGAAAACCACATGGAACTTTTAATTATTTTGTAAATATAATAAAAGTCAGCGTTTCCTGTTGGAAACTCAGCAGGGGACCAAATCATTTACTGGTACCCAACAGAAAGCTGATCAGAACAAGCTGTATGGAATTTAACTTGCGCAAATCTCCATGAGAAAAGGCGTGTGTTTTGTGTTTGGAAATTTCTGTTGCATTAAATAACAATGACAAGAACACTCACTCTAAGTCCTAAGATACAAGGAAGCGTACTTTCAAGAATTTTTGAATCATCGAATTTAAGTTTTTTTTACATGTACACTGTATTTTATTTTTGCTTTCCATTTCTACACCGTTGAATTATAGGTAATAACAGTTTCATTTGAGCTATTCTACTGAAGTGAATACGTGTTTGTGTGTAGAGGAAAAATGACTCATTCATTTATGTGATCATTTATCTAAAAATGTGATGTGAAAACAACAAAAAATGTAAGAGGGAACAATGACAAACAAACGAAGCAATGGCTCAACCAAAAATATGCTTAGTCTTGGCTCTATTGGCTGGATGCCAACTGTGACTACAAACACACTAACAGGAAATGAGATAAAAGAGAATTACAGTAATTGTGGTAAGTTCCGTGTGTCTAATGGATCAAGACAGACTTAGAGCACTGGAAGGAGCATATACACAGAGGATCTGATGTCAAGGTGAAGCTGCAGACATACAAACTGGTCTCGTTCCTCCAGCCTGTCAGGACAGGAGAATATATGGACATGATCAGCATGCTCAGGATGAATAATGCTCAATTGTGGTTTAGAGAAATATGCAAATAAAAAATTGCAGGACTTGGGAAATGTGGTGTTGATAAAGGGAAATGAATTGTTGCAGGCACAACATGTTATGACAGCTCAATGCTGGGACTGAAAAATGGTGAACATGTCAATGAAAAATATGTGAGAGTTGTAGGAGGAGCTTTAAGAATGTGGAAAAACACAGAATTCCAAAGAGTTCACGTTCTAGTCGGTCAAAGAAAGAAAACAACAGATCTTAGTAGTGTTTCACAAATTGATCTTGTCCCACAGTCAAGACTTCTTATCTGCATTTAGGTCTACTGGAGAAGAAAAATGCTGTTTCAAATCATCAGCAACAATTAAAAGGTTAAATCTCTTATATTGACCCATTAAGTGGCATGTATGAACCTTTATGTATTAAGGCAGTTTGAATTTACGCAAAAAGTCAGAATCAGATAATCACTTTCATTGATGATTTACAGCTAAGAATCTTTAACGCGCCACAGCAATTTCACCATGTTATTAAGAGACATTATAGCCTAATGATTATCACACTCTTACATAAAGTATGCTTCCAACAGGCCAGATGTTTTCACTGATATAGTGTTTGATAACTACTCATTTAGAATAGTTTGAGTTGTAACCGCTGAGCCGATTTGATTTATAATGCAGGATTGTGATGTGAAAATACTACAACAAACTCTTTATCCTCAAAAGTTAAAGCTCTGGTTTAGTGTGTCTCCAGATTCACCCTCTGAGCAGGCAGCTGTTTTTGGAAAACTGCGTCACACACCAGCTTAGTTTATGAAAGGATTCTTAAATAATATACTTTAAGCCAAACTTCAGTGGTTGGCTCATTCTGCTTTCAAACCATAAATGTATGGTCTCCATTGTTTACTGCACACCAGTATTCAGTCAAAGCCTCCTCCTAATGATCTGAGTAGAACGATGCAGTTTTAGAGTTGAAAGACTGAAAAGAAAAGACAGGCAGTAAGCTCTTTTCTGCGTTTGGGTAAGCTGGAACTGAGAAACAGGCCCCCTCAAACCCCCAGATAGATTTCTGAAGAAATGAACACCCTAACGTTTTCAGCTATCGTCAGAAAACTTGTCAGGCTCTTTCAGTGTACTCAGGCTTCCCACTTACAGCTAAGCAACACACATATTTTTGACTATTTACAGTAAATATTTTGCCACACTGCCAACACTATCATTTTAGATCCATTATTCCTCTGTAGGCCACTTAGTTTTCTAGTTTCTGTCTTACGATTCAATTTTCCAGCCGTCTCACAGGTGAAATTGTTACACCTCTGTTTAAACCTTTGTGGTCTGTCTGCACCTATATTTGGAGCCATAGACACTGATGATATAATTGGATTTTCTTGATTTTCACTCAGAAATTCTTGTATAAAGTCAAATTGTTGAAGTTAATTGCCTCCGGCTATCTTGCTGAGAATCAGGACACTAAGTGAGCAACGTACCCACATTAAGTCAAAAGAAACTGCAGCCAATTTTTTTTTTACCAATGAATCAAAGTCAAAAGGGTCAATAACGCAAAATAATTTTGCCACATACACATAAGAAAGATATGTTCCCAAGAAAAACTCTGATTTCAGAGGCTGATTAAGCCGTGATTATGCGATCGCTTCCAAAGTAAATTTTGATCAAATGCTTTACCGCACTCCACAAATAAATCATTAAGAAAGTTTGTTTTTATAAAATGGCATTGCTCTTAAATGGTCAGGGTATAAAAGGTTTTTTACCAAAATCTGATGTACTATCCCGTTAAGGTCCTCATTTTCTGGCTTTCTTGTTGCGGCAACTGGAGGACAAATGAAGCAGGGCCTCGCCAGACACCACTGCAAACCACTCATGATCAACCAGAGACTGCACGTCCAATGGGAAAGCAGAGATTAGTATTAGTCATTTACATTGCATCGCATGCTATTTGAGTTTACTGAAAAAAAGACATGGATTTGGAATGATAATAAATCAGTCGCTTAAAGAACACTCATCAGGCCTCATCATGATCTTTGAAATATCATTTCGACCTGCTGTTTGTGTTTGGGTTTGGGTTAGGTTTGGCACTGAGCAACACAATGTCATTTCTCAACATGGAGCTTGCAGTGTTACACAACCTCTGATGAAGATGCTCCTAAAGTAAAGGCAAGTTAAAATGGGTGTAAATATCCCAATGTTGAAAATGAAATAATGTATTTGGAAGACAAATATAAAAGTGGAAACAACAACAACTGTAGCTGTGTTTAAGCACAATGAATGTGAGACGATCAGCCTTCACTGTACTTTTAATGTTACATTCAGCCTCTCATTCTTTTTGACTCTACATTTACTCTAATTTTGCCACTTCCAATATATACTGGTAACACAACCTTAAACAGATTTTATGAAATGTTTCACAGAAGACTTACGGTAGCTTCACTATTCCAATTTCTTGTTCATTTAATACATTTACCTCACTATAAAGAGAAAAAGGGGAAAAAACCCTTTTCAAGGTCAAAATGGACTTACAATTTTCTTCTGCTCCAGATTCGCTCACCAGCTCTTTTGCCCTAAAGTTCTAGAGGACCAAGAATACTAAATCTTTTTTAAGACTGAAGTTATTCCTTACATCAACAAAATGAAAGTATTTTTGAAGCACTCAAAGTTCACTTATATCTGGAAAGTGAAGCTATTATCGCAAAAAATTTGCCTTCTCAAAGATCTTACAAAGCTGACAACAAAATAAACTGAATCTTTCACTGACTGATAATGCACTTCGCTTCATGGCACCTGCTACATGGCTGAAATAACTACTCTCTCGTCTGTTTTTATACTCAGTTTCATTTTTAAAGCATCACTCAGCTGCATGCCATCAAAACTTCAGTATTACAGATGTTGGAAAGGTTGAGTCTCCTGGGGGTGTCCTGACAGCTTGGTGAGTGAGCCGTAAGAAGCAGAATGTAAATGAAAGTTGCTGCATCAATATCATTAATTTATTCTATTTTTATGATCTCATGCACATTCCACTCAGTCTATTCAATATTCCAGGTTAAACAGCTCAAATCCCTCCATGACAGACTATTTGGAGAACAGTGCCTGCCTGATGCTTTTCTTATAATTTCACATCCTGTTTTCATATATATATATATGTTGTGCAATTTTGCTTAAACAGAAGCACAAACTGCATGTTTTTGCAGATTTTCTTTGCATTTTGAAGGATTGAAAAATATTTATGTGACAAACATCCATCTTTCAACAGGGTTTCCTGAATTTATGTTTAACGCTGAAGTCAGAAAGTTATTATGGCTGTGCTGTCATAACCTAAGAACTGGTGAGAAAGTGCAAAACAACCCCATCGTTAGACTCCTCCTGACCCTTGCTGCCAAATTATTCTTCTACTTGAAAATCCACACTTCTTTTTTTCCACCAGATAAAGTTTCTTTGAACATCAAAGCAGTCATTACAATGAACTCCCATGCGAGGCTTAATACTAGCGCTCATGCTTAGATTTACTAAATCATGCTTAGCTTAATTTTGCTTTGAGTGAAGAGTCAAGTTGAAAAAAAAAACATTTTGTGGAAAATACAGTGGGTTTAACTTCATGACATAGACTAAAGATAAAAACTAATTTTTAGAACACTCTTAAAGGCTTTAGCGGTAATTCTGTCCTTTGCTGATGGTGCCTGCCGATGGGCACTTTGTAATCACGTTCAGGTGGGCTGTGATGAGGGAGACATCCATATGGCTCTCTTCAGCTCACATAGGTATTTCCTATAAAACTCAAAGTGCGTCAAATTCTTTGTAGATTCTAAGTATGGTGGGGGGGTTTCTAGGAAGAATCTCATGAGGGGCTGGATAAGACGCACATTAGAGGTAATCTAGGTGCACCTATGCACAGAGGACAAGTCCTTCCTTAACACGCCAGTCATTCTCGGGCCACCCGGAGCCAAGTCGTCAGACTCAATAAAATTGATTTTGCGGAGCAAGCACGTGTTTGGCAACTTGTGACTGTGCTGCTGCACCAAAGACAGATGCTCAGTTTACTTAAAAGTATGAATCTGTTAATCAAACTATTTCTCAAAGTATCAGGTGTTGGGGGGTGGATGACTGATTGCATGGTTATAAAACAGTGACAGGTCAGAGCAGAGTTATTTGTCACGGTTTTGAAAAGTCTGGCTTGCTGCCTCAGAACTATCGTCAGTAAAGACATAGACAAAATTTAATACACATGGAACTAAGCTGAACAGTGTCAGGAATAGGCTTTAATGATGAGATGCACATCAAAATATTACAAAATATCAGCTTTTAAATTATATGAAATGATATAAGAATATAAAAACTATAAGCATATTAGATTATGTTTGGAGATATTCTTTGTGCTGAGGGGGCTGCAGGGGGAGCCTCCAAATCGCTTGCATCAAATCCCATGCAGGCTGCTGCAGATGGTGGGAAAGCCAGAGGGAAATCCCTGTAGACCCCCGTTTTCTTTGAAGCTGTGCTACAAGCAGTGGCAATGGGAGGCTAAAAGAGGCAGGCCTATGGCAGCTTTGGCCACATCAAAATGATCATCAGAAACCAGCAGTAGAACACAATTACCAGAGTACTCACAGCTGGGAAACTTTATCTACATTTTAGTAACCAATACATGAATCATTTGATAAGTATTTGCACTCTTAGTCAACTTGGGTTACACAAACAATTCTTTTCAATGTTTTAACATCAGCAAATGGGAACACACTAATTCATGGAGAAGCTAAGATTAGCTGAATTTGTTCTTTTTCCTTGACATCCAAATATAGTGGAAATTTGTTTTGACTCAATACTTATGGTCATGATCATTTAGACTCACATAAACTAAAACGCTTAAACTTTCAACTTGTGTATTGTAAATTTCTTCATATGTGAAACTGAAAGGCATTACAACACCAAAGAAGTGCTGAGTGAGCAATGAAACTCTTTGAAGAACCCGACCAGAAAATGTTTAAATACAGGCGGTACAGACTTGCAAAGTACAGAAAACCCCCACCTTATTCAGCGATTAACTCAGCAGTTTAAAACAGGCAGACAGTGCTGCTAAAAATAGTTTGCTGTATAGGCAAAGCAAGCTGCTAAAAGAGAGGAAAAAATGTGTGTCTGTGGTAAAACGGTATCCCCACAATCTTAAAATCTTGTAAAAAATTAAAAAAAAAAAGTAAAAAAGATTACAACTACAGCAAAGACCAGCTCTGTCACACTTCCCCTCTAACATTCCATGATTTCAACAACCGTAACTTTCCCGTAAGTCTAATTAACCCTCCAGTGGCTGTTGCTCAGAGCAGTTGCACATAACATGAGCCCTCCTCTCTCTCCTCCGCGTTGGACCCAGCCAGAAGTGTGCTTGGCAGGGGGTCGGTTATGGGTCAGCCACAGACTAAAATAACCTCTTGTTTGCTAACTGGCATGCTGTAACTCATGGTGTTGTTCCAAGAGCCAGGCAGGGACTGCATTTTCTTGCATTGATACTGTTGTTTGGATGGCAGCTTGCGGAAAGCAGAAAACAGTTATGGCTTCAGAGGGCTTCTTATAAATTACAAAATACATTATGTGAAATCTTTCATCAAAAGTACTTTTGATTATTGTTTTAAAATTCTGTTTTCAAAAACGTACATTTTTGAATACCTCTTAATAAGCTTGAGTGCACTTCTGCCAACCAAGACTTCTTGGTTACACTTAATCTAATACAACCACAGGCATGCAGCTGTGCTGACTCCAGAGGAAACCCCTCACTTTACATCAGCCATAGTCCTCACATTTCATTAAATGCATATGCTTTTAAATAGAATAATGTGAACAGAAACCTGGCTTTAATGTGCGGCACTGTCACAAGCTAATGTGATGTCATCAAAAATCCTGAGATTTGTGGAGATCCTGAAGGGTAAAAGAAGCAATTAGGCTAAATCACTGTTAATGCACCAGACTAGCACAGAGGCGGAGTGGCAACACATAACTTTTCCATGTCTGAGTGGAAAGTAGAAAACCTTTTCCCTTGCACAGGATCAGATATCAGGACTCGGTTTTGTTGTGCAAATAAAACAGTATCTAGAGACTCCAGAAGCTATTCTTGCACTCTTACAATGTTGACAATGATAAACAAGATAGAATTTAAAACAAAAGGCCTGTTTGTCTTTTTAAAATCTAATTAATTGTTCCTCCAAATTTGCTCTTACCTTACCCCAAACTCATACCAGTTCAGCTGTAGATTCAAGCATGTGTCTCACCACATCCCTCAGGATTTTCATTTGATCTCATTCGTCTTCAGATTAAACAAATTCTGCCCCAAATTAAATCATCTGAAATAATCTCTCTGATTCCGAATCAACTAAATGTTTTATGCAACTTTGGTCACATATGAAATTGTACACCATAATACATGTAAATGGACAATGTAAAAACTCAGGAGTCAGGCTTCCATTTTAGTGGCTATAACCCAGTGAGCAGAGGATGTTTGTTCTGTTTCGTAAAGCTTAATTCTGAGTACTCTCTTCCTGAACTCTCCAACAATGTACCCTCCATCAGTAAAGCCAAGTGGTGTGCATACCATTTTTTTGTCCCCACAAAAATATCAGGCATAATATTTGTTCATTGGAATAACAGATAAGAATAACAGTGTAACCATGGCCTCAGCCTAAAGAGAGCCTGACAGTCAAAGCAACAGGCTTAAAAAACACAGTCCAGACCACAAGGAGGAATTAACTGCTCTATAAATTCCAGGAATATAAAGTGTGCACTGTTATTTTCAGATGTACAATATACACTGCAGCCAATAACCAATGGCAGTGCAAATAGAAATAAAAGACAACACTATGATCAACCAAATGTTTATGTTTATGTTTATGTTTAGATAATTGAAATATAATAAACTACAGCTGAAAACAACAGAAAATGATCTAAAACACTTAAAAGCAGCTTTTAGTGTCCGTCAAATGTGCTCCTTCTATTCATCTACTGCCATCTCCCTTAAACTGATTTACTTCCTGACTCCACTATGGGAAACAGTGAAGTTACCCTGATTACAGACATTTCCTTCCTCCACCATTCACAGCAATGCCTGGAATTGCTGCACTATTTACTCAGGCCTGGAGCAGTAAACTGCAGATCCCACACCCACATGGCATATGCATCATGGGTTACAAAGGCCAAGGGTTCCTGGGAGAATACTTCTTCTTAATCCAGACAGAGAAAATATGTTATTTTTCACAAGAACCATTATGTTTTTAGTTAAACTGACCAGGAGGGGTGGCATTTCACAGGTTTATGTTTTGTCTAAATGCATAGTTACACTGTGGGACCCTTGACAACACCAAAAGTGGATTAAGTTTGCATCTCGAAGGAGCCTCGTTTCATTCGGGCACCCCTGAAGCCCCTCTTTCCCCAACACCTATAAGGAATTATCCTCTTCAGTTGGCATTAGAATTGTAAAACTGTGGTTTTTTTGTAATTAAGTAAGTGTTTCTGTAAAGTAGCTAAATGATCTACTGTACTGCAGACACTGAAGATCTATAATTTGGACACAAAATGGACTTCTGCATACATCAACATGTAGTCCAGTAGTTCAGGCCTCACACGAGTCTCACCAGAGGGGGGCACTAAGAGCTCATGTTTCTTTTTTTTTTGTCCGTGAAGTGACTTGTTTAATAAAATCAGTGTAATGTTTTCATTATGTACAGGTTTATGAGGAATGGCTTGCACCTACGTGAGACTGAAAGTATTTCTTCAAGCACCATCTGATGATACTTTAGTAATTCAACAACATTGTTGTATAAAACGAGCCAGTATGAACCACACTATTCTTAGGAGCATGCTCATATTTTTTCATCAACCCTTTTGATAAATAATCTTTACTGGATATACTTGATTTATTGATATATGATGATGAAATGATGAAATGATGAAGCTGCAAGTGGCCGAGGGGTACAGTTGGTGAGATTTCTAGCTGTGTAACTAAGCAATGTTGTCCCTAACGAAAGATCTCTCTAAAAATAAAAATAATTGAACTGTACTGCCAAACTAGCACTCGACGGAGGTAAAGTGGGTTCAAATGTAACAAATCACTTTCTTTTGAATTACACTGCCATCTGGTGAAATAAGACCGCCATAGAGTCGGTGCCCTCAGCCATTTTCCGGCACCACAACTAACTTCTTTTTCTTCTTGACAGGCAGCGGATAGAGAAGGAAGCTATTATCGCTTCCATGTTTTTACTCACTGGGCATAAGTGTCCCTCACAGAGACACAGAATGAGTGTGGCAGGATGCAGCGAGCAATGATATTCTTTACGAAGACTAAATATGGAGTGAAACTACGAGCAGCTGCAGCATATTAGCAAAATGTCTTTCTATTTAGAAGACACATTTTTTTGACAAACGCATTTTTCATTTTTCAATCAAAATGAAAAATAAAAAGCAGTCAAGTCATGTCTACTGTTGCCTGGTGCAAAACAGAGAGCAGAGCAGATAAACTCCAGACTGTCACCCAAAAGATGGAAGCACAAATAACCAGCTCTAGTGTTTCTATATATTGAGCACCTTAGCCAATCTTACTGTGAACTTTTGCATGATTTATGCAATGTTTAAACTGGCTTTCTGGCTAAGTCATCAATGGTTTTCAATTCAAATATGTGTCTGAAATGAGGAACAGTTGGTAGACCCATTTTTTAGGCATAGTATTCAGAGTAAAATGTTCATTGTGAAACCAAAAAATTATGCTTTTCTCTATGCATGTACAGATGACATAAATCAACAGTGTGTTATTTGACAGAATATTTCTCTGTTGAAATAAGGATGCTAAGAGGCTAAATGCAAACTCTGGCAAAAATCATGGAATCACTACACCCGGTGGATGTTCATTCAGCTTTTTTATTTTGATTTTTTTTAACTCTCAAATATGACACAAAACAAATTTGATTTCATAACTGAACAATCTGGCTTTGTAATACATAGCTAAACTAAATTTTTTGTATTTATTTGCAAATTTGTTTTCTGATGATGTAGAGGGGAAATGATGGAATCATCTTGTAATTTGCATTTCAAAAACAAATACCTGCACAAATCTAAATATGCTGCAGTAGCTCTGGACATACTGCTGAGCTTTTTTGTGGAAACACAAATTTCGAAAATAGTTTCTATGCTGGTTTGGATGCTATGGTGCTGGAAGGACTTGTGCTAGTGTTGTGGAGAAAAAGGAGTCGGAACCGCCGTAGTCAGCCTCTCATGGGGAATTTTATTGAACAAACCGTCACAGAGACATGTGCATTTCAGAATGTCCGGAAATTCCCTCTGACCTCAGTTTGTGACACTCTTTTATACCGCCCTGCTTCATACAATGCGTACGTGGCTCAAGCCCAATCTCTCTAAGGCACCTGGCTTTCGCCATTATCGTAAACAAGCTCATTCTAACCTTAAACAATATTCATATGAACCGGACAACAAGGCACACGGTGTAATTAGGCCATGTCATGACATTTCTCTCCCACACTAGTAACTCTGTCAATTTTTTACACCTGTTATGATGCATAACCATAGCAACAAGATAGTTGTTTACCTGTTGAAGCGGCTAACTGAGATTTCCAAAGCCAAAGTACTGTCTGGAACAATAACCCAAATCAAGATGAGTTAAAGCTGAGACATCAGGGAGGCAATATTATTTTTTTCAGTGAGACATGGCTGCACGAACAACTCTAACACCCCTCTACTCAGCTTTAAGCCAAGATGGACAGACAGAGACTGCAGACAGAGAGGTAGCAGTGAAGAAGGAGGATTACAGAGCTTGTTAACAACAGATGGTGTAATCCTGGACATGTTACTGAGAAAGAGCATATCTGCACCCCAGATGTTGAACAGTGAGTTCCTGTCCATGTTGTCTACCGAGAGTTCAGCTGTGTTACCTGCCAGTCCTGCATGTTCACTCATCAGCTTGTTGCCAAGCAACAAAAACAACACCCCAACCTATTGATGGCGACCTCTGAAGATTTCTACCACGCCCACTACCAAATTCTACCAATTTTCTGCACGTTTGTCAGCTGATTTCCATTTTATTTTGTCATCTATCTATAGCAATAGCATGTCTTTAAAAATAATTAATACTGTAGCAGTAAAATAAGGATTAATAAAGTATTATAGAACTGACTTGAATTCAATTTAAAATAGAAAATGCAAAACAAAAAAATATCAAAAACAAAAGGGCAGACCCTAAAGTTATCATCAGTATTTGAACTATAAGAAACCAGCTGAAGGAAATGGAATTGACATCCAGAAAGGCCAAACATAAAGCACCACTAACAACTAAACCAAAGAAAACATGGGTTACGGTGGGCTGAAGAGAAATTGTCATGGACAGTGGATGATTGGATGAAAGTGATACTCAGTGATAAATCACCAGTCTGCATAGGGCAAAGAGATGATGCCAGAACTTTTGTTTGGTGCAGGTCAAGTGAAACATGTATCACGAACAATCACTGAAAATATGGTGTTGATGTCAGCTAAAGAACTAGGGGAGATGGCAGTCAGGTTTGGCGTTGCTGAGGTTATTTTTCAGGATAATGATGATAAAGAGCAAAGAAGGGTCAAACTTTTCCACAGGAAGGAGATATCGACTCGGTGACATGGCCAGCAAACAGTCCAGATCTCAATCTGAGTGAAAATGTATCATGAAAAATTGAGAAAAATGGTCCACGACAAGGGTCTCTTCTGCAAAGCCGGTCTGTCAGCTGCTATACAACACAGTTGGAAACTCTCTGATGAGGAATATTGTTTTTCATTAGTGAAGCCGTCAGAAGAGACAGAGGAGGTGCCACAATGTACTAACTCTGACTATTTCTATAATGATTCATGATTCATGAAATTGTTTTGTGTCCATTTGTGTTTATTCATACTTTCTCTTCTTCACAAAATAAAAAAGCTGAATCCACCAAGTGTGGTGATTCTATACTTTTTGGACAGGGTTTGTGTCTCGTGTTTAGTTGAATTGCGGTTGAAATGAAGCTGTTTGTTGTAACATCATCTTTTAATATAGAGAATACAGGAGAAGTCTGTCCTTGAAAGAGCCAGTCTTTCTTCAAGTAATTATGTTTCTAATAATTGTCCACAAAAATACAACCCACACATCAAACCTGAGCCCAGGTAAAATGTGAAATTAAAAGACAAATTAATGAATAAACAAATAAAACGTCCTCCTTTTATAAACAGAGACTATTCACAAGCCAAAATTTAATCACAGAATCAAGGGAGCAGTGAAGTGTTTATGAGCACTAGCTTGTTACTTGGCTCCTTTGAATCTAGTATGTTAAAATTATATCTGAAGTTTGGCTTCAGTACCACACAGTGATCGTTTCAAATTTTTTCAGTCCATATCCCCTTCCTCAGTTCTGCCCCGAATATGGAGCCTTGTAAGATGCATCAAGAGTGTGATAATATTAGTCAGATTTTCTCTCCCTTGGTGGCAAATCATTGGAGCGAATCCATCATCACTCTGCAGGATGTTATCTGCGATGAAATGTCTAATGAACTGAAAAACTGTATCCAAATTTACATTAACTCCAGTCTTAATCCTCATTGTCACAATCTGCATCTTATGTTTTGTCACGTTTGTGTTTTTGTCTTGCCTTTTCCTCAGTTTCCTCAGTCTCTCTTCTGTTCAGTCGTCAGTTCCACTCACTTCACCTGTGTTTCTTCCCTCCCTGCCTTCACTCACTGATCACCCTCCTCTGCATTTAAACTCATTGGAATTAACTCATTGTCATGTCCTCACCGTCACACTTCATGTTTACGCAGTATGTACTAGTTCTTGTTTCGTGGTGTCCAGTCAGGTCTGTTTATTCTTTTGGTTTTGTTTATCAGTTTGGTTATTTGGTATTCCGGCCCAGCCGTGTTTTTTCTGTCACGGTTTGAAGGTGGAGGCAAAGAAGGAGGACCCAAAATGCAGACTAAAAGTAAAATTGGATTTATTTAAAAAAAACTGTAACGCAAAACGCGTCTGAGCCGCGGTTGTTGATTGAAAGATGGTTTTAGAAAAGTGTGATTGTGTATTTACTTTTTGCTTGGAGTCTCAGGCTAGGGTAAAAGTGTTTCTTAACAAGACAACACCAATAAAATGTAGGCCCAGTTTTGGGAAAGCTCTATGAACACCCTAGAGTGACACGACTACAGATGGGATTTGAATGCAGCAGAACATCTCTGAAAAGATCTGAAAATGTGCTCATCCATCATATCTGAAGTTTAATGTTTCTAGCAAAAAATAATGCAACGCACCTCTAAAGGAAATTAGTTTCAAGTCCAAAGAGGACTCTAGACTGCTTCCAGAAGTTGTTTAACTGAGTAAAAACGTGTCTATTTTCAACTAATTAACAAAACATTCCAACAATCTGCTTTTGAGACAAAAAATGTAAAAGTACTGAAAGTTTCCACTTGCTCTTCAAGGGCTTAAAGATTGTTATTACTTTGCATTTAATGTGTGGTTATTCCAGAAGATTTACAGAGAAATACATTGATCTGGATGTTAAAAAATCAGAAACTGTTTGCAGATTAGGACAGGCTGGACAGACCAGAGTCTTTCCCTTGGAGGTCAAATTTAGACTCAATTTGATTTGAGTAACCCAGCCAAGTTCCTGCTCTTTGTGTGTGTGTGTGCACTCCTGCCAAATTCTCCCAGAGTGCATGTTAGGGAGATCAGCTTTGCTCCAGTAAAATGTGTGGGCCGAAAATAGGTCTGATCGAAGAATAGTGCTTCACATTACATTGCACAGGAGACCCAAGCAGCTCTCACCGATGTCCTCTCCTATTTTCTAGACTGAAGTCTCCACTTCTCCCGAACAGCACACAATGGACTCCTACAGGACTCTTGTCAAGGTCGCATTGTCATCACAGTAAACAAGCACAACCCAAATACAGTTCTCAAATGATAATAGCTGTGTTAAAAACAAACCTCAACTTATGGATTATTTAATCATTACATGTTATAGTTGCTTCCCCCCTGGCTTCAAATAGTAATTGATTATGTTATTGATATGTTAGAAACATTTTGCATATAATTTAGCCTCTTACACTTTTGCAGCTAGGGCCTCTAAAAATAATGATAGAAGCCACAAGCAATCCACATCTAGTAATGGGCATTTTGTGGGCTTGCTCACCTGGGAATGTGTCGGATGGACTTTCAGACATTATGCTACAGTTGAGCCTCGATTCTCTGGGATATTTGCCAAGGCTGGCAGCCCAGTTTTGGATATCTCTGCTGTGGCAGGTCCTTAGTTTTATTTTTTTCCTCCAAGCAGCTAATGTTCGCAGCACCAAAAAGCATTATGCCCCCACCCTCGTCCAGTCTCCCTGCCTCCATGGACCTAAATATCTGGGTCTCTCACACATAATGCATTGCCTGGAGCAGAAATGTTTTTGAAAGACAAGGTGAATAGTCAATGACATCTGAAAATAACCACTGACAGCTGTGATTGTGGAAATGGAAGAATAATTCTCTATAGTAAAGCTATAAGAGTTCCTCTTTTTTGTTTCACTGAAATTTCACAGAGGTGAGTGGTTTCCAATCACAGGGGGGTAAACAAGATTTTCACTCCGCAGAGGTCGTCAGAAATTAGATTTGCACGTGCAAAATCTTACACTGTTACACCCAGTGGAACATTAGTTTTTGGAGGGAGAAGTGTGTGTGTTTTAGGGAAATTTCAGGATATAAAAGAATTCTTCAAAGAACACAATAGACAACTGGAAACAGCTGACTGGGGGGATGCATGCACTCTTTATAATGAGACCAACAAGCAGATGCAAAATAACCAGTTCCCATGTTCTAGTTATCCAAATGTTGTAAACCATGTTCAGTGTACAGTACTGAGCACAATCAGGTAGCTGGAGAACCACCATTTACTGGAGGTACAGTATATGTTTTTGACTTTCAGTGAAGAGTGGAAAGCATGGTGTGTCTCATCTTACAAGGACTAACGCTCGTGTTAGTAGATGTTTGCTTTGCATGTGTGTGTGATAATGTTGGTTGAATGTACTCTGAAGATAGTTGAACTCACTGGCAAAAATAGAGTTCTTCATCATTTGCAAACTGTTGGCTTCATTAAGCAGCTGAGAAGAGGCCAGTTCTAAATTTGAAAACCAGGAAATCCAAACGGTTCTTTTTTAAATATATATATATATATATATATATATACATAAATGTGTCACTAAATACGAGCAATATATAAACTTTGGTCCTGATCACCACCTTTGGGACTCTATTTCTACTACAAAAGGATAAGAGATTAGTTAAGTTATTAATTTTCTAAACCTGCTTCACCCTCTTCAGGGTTGTGGGGATTGGGTGCTGAAGCCTGCCAGGGAGGCTGGGTGCACTCTGGGTAAGCTGTAAATCCATCACAAGGCCAAGACGGAGACAGCTGAGACAAACAACCAAGCTTGCTCACACTCACGCCTCCATAAATGATGAACCACCAAACAAAGAGACACAAGGTGAATATACAAACTCCATACAGAAAGACCCTAGCAGTTTGACCAGTGCAGTTCCAAGATTGAAATGTTCAGCCAAGATGTTGACTGCTTGTTTCTTATTATGTCTTCTAGCATGTAAAGAGACAACCACGAATATGTAAACAAGATTAAAAACTTTTTACCACAGTTTGACATTTTGAAAATATGATTATTTCTTCATTCTACAATCAAAATGCAATTATTTTTACATTGCATTTAACTGATGCTTTCATGAGGATTTTATAATACTCTCTTACTAAACTTGATGCAAAGTACTTTAAAATACCGTTTTGTGTATGAAATTTGCTATCTAAATAAACTCGCTTGTCTTGCTTAGCCCGAGTCAAGAAAAAGTTTAAATTCTGTTTTTATGCCATGCTAAGCTAACCATCTGCTGGCTGTAGAGTATTTAATTAGATATATATGAATAAGTGGTATCAAGTTTGTCATCTGACTCTGTCTTCCAAAATATCAAATCACTGCTATAAGACAAACTAGGCATTTTTGTATGATTAAGCCCTTGAAATCTGACACTTATAACATAAGTTTGAAAGATAATTTGCAAGTTAATATTAGAACAAAACAAGATGATGGAATTCAGGAGGAAAAATGCCTCTGCTAGATGCAAACTGACTGAAATGGTCAGACAAGTATTTGATCCTGGAGGTCAGGAGTCTCATTATCCCTGCGAAGCTCGCATCGTTAGAGGAGAGGTGAATGCTCAATCCTGCTGTAATGAGCCTGGCATCTCACTAGAGACTCAAAGGTGGCCAACTTGGAGTGAAACAGCCATCCGGTTTCTCCACAGTTGACTGTAGGAAATGATTGGAGCCTGTGATGGCATCTTGAATAAACCATATCTATAGACACTCACGCCTGCCTGGCTTGAATTTTAACTAGGAGGACAAAAACTTTTTTTTTAGTGTCTTCTAAAAGTCTGCCCCAACAGTTTGGTGATCCATCCATTGTCAAGAACCTCAATTCAGTACCTTCCTATTTGTATGCAGTTATATTTTAAAAGAAATTTAGATGAGATCAAGCTATAATTTCCACAAAAAATCAGCTTCAGCTGTTTCTATTTGTCTATCTTTCTTTTTTCAACTTTTGTACTTAAATCTAACAGTACATGTTGCCCTTACTTAAGATCAAGGTTGGAGAACTTTTCTGTTTTCACATGTATTGACTGCACAAAACTGTATGTTTAACTTTCACATTTATTTAACTATTGGGTATTCAGAGTTATAAGTTGTTAATCTTTCATTTAAACAAGTTCATGGTTAAAGATTTGAAAAGATGATTATCATGGACGAGTCTTTTTCTTCAAGAAGGAGAGAAGGAGACAGTCACCAGTAACAGTTCATGTCCAACAACACACTGGCATATATAGTGCCGTGAGCTGTCCTCTTGATTCCCTAAATTGTCTTAGTCTGAATGTAACTTGTCTTGCTTTGCATGACTTGCAGGAACAGATTTCCAAATATGTTCTGGCCTGCTGCCAAAATAGTGACACACAGCATCTCCACTTTTCTCTCTGTCTCAAAAACATGAAGCCGAGACAAGTCCAAATTTACGACAAGAAAAAAGAAAATGTACTGTTATGATTGATGTACTCACGGCTCTCTATCATTGTGTTTCATGGTTATTTTTGTTGCCTTTTTTTCTAGAAGAGAAGAGAAGGGAGTAGAAAAGAAACAGACATTATTAGAAAAAATAACAAAGGTGTCTAAAAGTTTCCCCTGGTCGTCGTTTTATCTTCGGCTTTAAAGTTACAAAGAATCTGAAGTCTTTCCGGTTTCTATTTCCAGAAATGGAGAAGTCAACTTGCACATGATGTTAATAAATGCTGGCTGATGGCCAAACACCAGTCTGTTCACATACATCGGGCCAGCTACTTCATCATATGCATGCACATTTTACGACCACCAGCCCACACAGGGGCTATGTCTTTATGCTCAGCTGAGATTGTGTCCTACCAAGTTGCATGTCACTCATTAACTTCTAGGGCTGCAACACACATCTAATGGTTTGAAATCAGCTTATTTTAGAATGCAACAGGCCCTTGGTCTGCTCTTCCCTCCCTCTGCTCCCACAGTGTCCCTCCTGCTCTGTGTGTGAGATGTTTTGTTATTCCTCTTTTAGTGAATATTTGGCATAAACATACTCTTTTTGCAGCATTGGAACTTTGACAATTTGTCAAGCCCTTGCAGTCTGTGGGGACCAACCAAATTCATCTCCTGTAGTCCTGAGTGGGGAGGAAAACCAGCGATCGGCGGGCTGTGTGGGTTAACATGTCCAAGAAGTCTTTGTGATAATTCACCATATGTTTGCAATAAGGTAGGTAGAGCCCACAGAATAGGAAATTATCTATTTCTGTGTATGTGATGAAGTAGTTTCTGTTCATTAATTAGATTTCACTCAACTACTTTTAGCTCTGATAAACGTTTTCTAAAAAACTCAGTTTTTCATGTCCAATTTCTGTCTCAACTATGCATAGGTATCAGTCATAAATCTGAAATATTCTTTGAGGCACTGTGAGCTGTCAGTCCCTCTTGTAAATACCTTAGACTGATGGATTAAACATTTTTCTCTTTCGCACAGTTTTAAACCGGTTTCCAGACACTCCGGAGGCACAAAAAGAAAGATGCTATTTGGAAACTTTGACCACCGAGACAGCTGCGACTTCCATGAAAATGAACCAAGCTCAGGATTATGCTGCTCTGCCAAATGTCATTTAACAGCCTAAAAAAAAATTAAATTTTTAACAACCTGTCAGTGCAATGATAATTTTGCTAGTTTCCAATTGAGTTGTGACCTTGAGGCTCGTAATGCTGTCTCTCTTACTTTTCATCTGTAGGAAATCTCAGTGTAATATCCTGAAGCTTTAGCATCAAGTCATAAAATATTTTGCACAGTATTGTGCGCCATCAGCTCTGCCTCTCTCATGGTCATTTGGGCTTTTTTTTCTGTTACCATGACAACTTTTCTCTGCACTCCTCTGCCTCTTGATTGTGTGGAAAATGAATAAAAAGACTAGGGGAAAAATGTCAGGCGCTGAGAAGCAGAGACTGAACACAGACGAACAGTCCCCACTGAATGGCCTACTTTGTCTACAGATTACTTAAAAGGTTCAGCTTCATGTGAGATACTTTATATTCAACCAACTTTAGTCTCAGTGTCCTATTCTTTCCATAGCAATCAAAAAGTGTGTCGCTTGATCCTTCACTGCTATCACACATTAGTGAAGCCAGTCGCACAGTCCGGAACGCAGGTCTGTTTTAAAAAGGTTGACGTCGATATAAACAAACCCTTGAAAGCTTATTGTGTACCGTAAACTGCGGTTTATGGTGTGACCTTTCAATATCATACAAATTAGTTGGGTTCTTTCCACTTTTCTCAAGTACATCTCATAACTAGGACAAAGAAAAAAATAAAACAAGCACATACTCTGTCTGGGCGTTTTGGTTAAAAAAAAACTGAAGTGAAAGCTTCAGGCTTTTAGATACAGTCCTCAAAAAACAATTGTTTACTGGCTTTGCCTTGGTGGAAAAGAAAAAATATACGATCCAAGTTTAAAAAGTCTTGACAGGCACTCATTTCTCTGGCTTGGAGTCACAATGCATTGCTTCCACATTTGTCTCTTACAACAAAGGATAGTTCATCCAGTATCAAAAGAACCTGGGGATGAAAAGAGACCAGAATTGAGAAAGTCAAATCATAAAGTCATGTACATTTGTTTGAGTGTCTCTCTTTGAAGTGGGGAGTTTCACCCCACCAGCACAAAAACTCCATGATACTGAGATCACGTGAAAATTAGCTGTCGCCATGACGCCTGCTGGTTTGTACCAGTCCTACAGCATTCTTCAAAAAAATACTGATGCCAATGCAGCTGCAAACATTTTGCTGTTATGAAACTGTTCACATGACGAAGAAAGCACAATGCAGCAAAGAATACAGCGATCTAAGAATGGGAAGGTCAGCAGGTAGTAAGATTTCCCTTAGAAATATAATTTACTTTTAGAGAACATCTCGCCTACATTTTGTATTATACTTAGGTGAGAGGTGTTTAGCAAATGTGGCTTTACTTGTCTGATGAAAAATTGGAAAATTGTATTGATCTCATGTTAAAAGAAACTGCGTCAAGAAAAGAGAAAAACATAGAGCCCAAACAATGAGAATTGAAAATCTGGGTTGAAAAACAGGCAAACTCACGTGAGACAAGTAATTCACATGCTTCAATGTTATTCCAGTCAGGGAATCACTGATTTATTGGACTTTTCCCATTGTGGAAAATATCATATGTTTTACATACCAGGCACAGAAACATTGTACAAATAAGTTAATAACTAAAAAAGGGGATAAATGCAGGAAAAGGTCCATGACCTGTTGTTTCTCCTTACTTCAGGCACCTCAGTTCGGTCATTCAACTTGTTTTCAAACTTGATCCTCATTTTGACCTCTAGCACTAAGCTGTTAGGTTTAATGATTGAGTCTATATACATGGGTACTGTGTCAACATGGTAACACATAACAAATACTGCACATGCATTCTCCTAGTGTGTAGACTATGTTTTATGCAATGCTCATTTTGCCATGATTACACACTCTTTAACACATAGAGCTTGTGTTTACCTGCTAGAAGTACAGAGAAAATGATTTACTTTAACCAAATTAGAAACATCTATTCATTTTTGTGCCAATCGATAAAAATATTTTACATTTCCGTCTCTATCAGGGTTTCTTTAAGGGTAACCCCCCCCTTGTGTCTATCGTACTGGCAAACTATCTCCTATGTTTTATCTCAGCCCTGAGCTGATGCATGTGTCAGCTGCATTACTCAGTTGTTACAAAACAAGCTTGTAGTCCAATTCCCCACAGTCTGAACACTTAATTAGACCCAGTCCCTGTCAGAGTAGAATTACAACCCTCCTGTCGCCCCACCTGCTCCCACCTCGAGTGGCGCATGGAATGACTAAGTTTTTGGCAAAGATTTACCTGAAGGAATCATGCTGTTATCGCGAGGCTATATTTGATTAATGTAGAGCAGTCCTGTGGAATCAATCTTTTTTCCCTTCTTAAAAAATATTACCCTAACAGAAACAGCCCTTTCATTTAAGGCACTGGCCATTTTACCATGCACCGTGTGTGATTGATTACTTTTATGAATCCTATTCTTTGTTTATTTGCAAGTCAGAATAAAAGATTTTGTATCTTATGCTCAGAAAATTGTTAGAATACAACAGATGCAAAAATATAGACACATCAATATATTCAGCATCAAGACTTCTGTAGTTATTTTCTGTAGACATTTAAGATCCAGTATTTGTGGATTCAAGAGAATGAAAGAAAAATAAGATATTTGTGGCTTATATTTTAAATTAAGCACAAAAAAATAGAATATATTTCTGACAGCACAATACAAAACCAAATTAAAAAAGCTAGCAACATTCAACAGTGCGTCGGTAACTTATCATCACAATTCAAAATCCATGTCCTTACCTCCAAGTACAACTCGCCATAAAGTTTATCTCATCCTTCCAAAGCTGAGTTGTTGTCTCTTAGATGTTTCATCCTTGGGGACTGTGCAAACTATTTTAAGAGAACTTTAAAGACGAGACAAGTAAAAACTCCCCCGACAGCCGTTTGTAAATAAAAGTAGTCTCTCATTGCAAAGATGATTCAACATCAAATGAGGAAAGAGTGAGATTTCTCAAGTGGCAGATGGTAGGCCTCCTTTCACTAATCATAATTTTAGATAAGAAGGTTTCTCTAAAAATAATTTGCCAACAAGCTTTTTAGTAGATTCATACTTGTCGAAGCCCTTTCATCATCTGTTACTCTTTGTAAATGATCAGTAATTAATAGCTGAGGTCGACACATGGTCTGTTTCATGAAATGAACACTGCAAGTGCTCTGCATATGATTACAGTGCATCTGAGTAGATAATTGAATGGTTAATCAAACTGCTACCTTACTGATATTCAAGCTTGATTTCAGATTCAAAGCTTGTGGGTAGTTACACCAGTCAGTGAAGTATGTATCATTTGTGCCTCTGGTAGATAATCAAGCAGAGAGTACATTTAAACTTCACTCAACATATTCCTGACACCCCTGTCTCTGGATGAATTACAATGCATATGCATCAATCTCAAATAATGCTGTCTTTTGTGACAATATTCTTAATAAGTGACTTGACCTTAAGAAATTCTCATTCTCATGTGAAAAAAGCAACAATAAAAGAGAACATTAAAATAAACAATTGACACAGACTCTGGTAATGAAAATGTTCCTTAATTTGCTGGGGAGATATAATGATAAAAAATAAATGATATGAATTTCTCTGAACTGCCAGATAGATGATTCTCTCCCTGATCAAATGCTAATTTTCAACAAAGCTGGCGTAACATAAATTGTCAAAAGGGTGGCAACAATCTCAGAAGAAATGTCAATGTGAGCCAAGAGAATTGATACCTCTGCATTAAAGAAGAGGTTTGGCTGGGCATCCTCAAACCTTACATCCATGCTAAATGGATGTCTCATGGAGTCATAATTGCTAAATTCAAATAAATCTCTTTCGCAACATTTGTGACCTCTCAACCAGTCTTATAATGACCCTAAAGCTCAGGCTTGTTTTTGATCATTTATCGCTGGGAACATTCGAATCACGGATAGTACCTTTGCAGTCGACTTTATCACACTGCACAGAGCTATTGCTCATTGCTCTCCCTCTCTTTCATTTACTCTCTCCTTAGCGCTCCTAATTTACTCACTCACAGGGTATTTTGTTTTGTCTTTCTCCCACTCTCTCTGTCGAGCTCTGTGGAGTGAGGGTGCCTCAGAGGTGTGTGACACTATCCAGTATATCTGGGTGCACAGCGTAGAGATGCGGCTTCACTACTTGTCTCAGTAGACAGCCCACTGGTTATTTGAGCTGCCGCTCAACAACAACTGATTTCTTTTTCTTCTCTCCAAGGAGTGAAAAATACAAGGTGGCACAAGGCTTTTACGCATGGAGGTTGGAATCAGCCTGTTGGCATTTACGCACGACTGTATTTCAATCCGCTGAAAGATGCTGCCGGGTTTATGAGACCTTGTCAGGGCGTCAAGAAGGACGTAAAAAAGTGAGCAACGATGAGGGGCACTGAGCTGCTACTCAGTTACTTTCTGGTGAAAGTTGTCGTATGCGACGCGGAGGGCGAGCCGGCTCAAAACGTGGATGAATTCATGATAGTAACCGGGTTTAACGAGTCAGCAGAGGAGGAGAGCGTAGTTACAGAAATCTCACACACGGAGGACAAGTGCCGTGGCTACTACGATGTAATGGGCCAATGGGACCCGCCGTTCATTTGCAGGACAGGCAGCTACCTGTACTGCTGCGGCACCTGTGGCTTCAGGTTCTGCTGCGCGTTTAAAAACTCCCGACTGGACCAGACCACCTGTAAAAACTATGATACCCCGCCGTGGATGATGACCGGCAGACCCCCGCCAAAAGTGGATGTGGCGCTGGAGTCCTCTAAGGATAAATCCAACCTGATTGTCTATGTCGTATGCGGGGTCGTAGCCATAATGGCTCTGATAGGGATTTTCACAAAGCTTGGTTTGGAAAAGACGCACCGTCCACACAGAGAAAATATGTCAAGGTAAGTGGATATTATTCTTATCTTTTATTACCATACTTATAATGGCTTCTTTGTTGCAGCACTAAGCTATTTGTCAAAAACAACTGTATCTTTGTTGAACAAAATCAAACTGAGCTAAACAACAAGCTTACGTCACTTGTTTCGAAAACAACTGTAAAAACAACCTTGTGGCTTAACTGTAAAATAAATTCAGAGTCACTGTCTACTCCCCAGCAATATCAGGGGGTGGATGACAGTGAATCTGAACAGTGTATGATGTAACGATGCTCGGAATTTATTTATTGCATTTGGAATTTTCTAATATGAAAACTGGAAATCTGGACAATAAGTTGGACAAGAATCATCTTTGCCTGTCGCTCAGGGTATTGGATGGGCTGTTTAGAACTATCCCAAGAGACTAAAGTGTTTACTTAGACTTTATGTTCACAGAAAACACATATTTCTGAAATGGCCAGTTTGCAAAATCCAACAATAGAGAGGTGTCATTGTTCATACTGTTAATTTGTGTGTGCTTAAATGTTTCTGGTGCAGTTCTGATGCGGTGCTAGATATTGGGAAGGGCAGAATAATGTCTCTGCTTTTGTGGGGTTATTATTCCACAAGTCCCCTTGTGACTCTGAAGTATATGACACAGCCCTCCCTCTTGTCATCATATGGTTTGTTGACCTGTTTTGCTATTTTTAAATTTTTTTTTCACAGGAAATAAAAAACAACAGGTTCACCGATAATTATTTTGATTTTATGTAACCAATTTTCTATAAGATACCATACAATGACACTCGTGTTGCTGAACAGTATATCCTCCATGTAAATCCTCACACGTGCATCAGTGTTTTCCTTAAAAGTTTGTTTTTGGTGTTTACTGCATTCATTCAACAAATGAAACTTCCCAATAGTGCAATTTTGCATTTTAAAACTGAAGTTATTATCTTAATAAATGAAAGATAATTTGAACAAAAGTGAAAGAAATATCATTTCAGAATGTGTGTATTTTCAGCATGCTGAAATTGAAACCAAGCCCAGGGTGAGCTGTAACAGTGCACACTACAAATCAAATCCTGTTGTGTATTGTGGATTATTTGGATTATGTACAACAAGTTGTTAGGTTAAATGTTAGGTTAATTGGTGTCTCTAAAATTGTCCCTAGGAGTGAGTGTGTGTGTGGTTGTTTGTCTGGTTTGTCTCTGTGTGGCCCTGTGATGGACAGGCGACCTGTCCAGGGTGTACCCCGCCTCTCGCCCAGTGACTGCTGGGATAGGCTCCAGCCCCCCCGCAACCTGACCGACGGATTCAGCGGGTATAGAAAAGGGATGGATGGATGGACAACAAGTTGTAGAAAAACACTTTTATGTGATAATCTAAAAATACAGTCGAAAATGGTTGTAGTAAACATGCCTGTTTGTAATACTTCATCTTTGTGAAACACCATTTACAAACACTGGCACTTTTTCTCCAGCTCATGACAGTAGACAATGTGTGGTTATTGATCTCAGTGAGATAATATTAAGAAAGCCGTGAAAAAAATTATGCAAGACTTAAGAACAGCTCCAGATATTCCAGCATTTTATGGTCACCAGCAGTGAATGGTTTGCTGGGATTGTTGAGAGGAGGGAGATGCGACTGCAAGGGCTGTGTCCGAGCCTGTGACAGAAAAAGCAAGCAGAGGCTCAAGAAAAGTTTTAAAGATGGGAAAAATATTTGGTGGAAATATTATAGTTTCAAAAAGGCCTCCAAAAAAACAAAAACAAAAAAAGAACTATGTAGCTAACAGTTTTATGTTTGTGCTTGGACTGCAGTGGTGTTATTAACATACATGCATCTTCACAAGGTTTACATGCTTTCTGTACTGTCTACTATAGATTTCTGAGGTTTATCACTACTTCCAAATCTCTTATCACCACTGCTTGTTGTATGCTATTGGATGGTCTGCCTCGTCCACACATAGGCTCAATTGCTGTTCTAATTTACATGGCAAGTACTGCTTCTTCCATATATTCACATGCTTGCTTTTTTCAAAAAAGCTTGGGAAGTTTGTGTCTTCACGTGGGATTTATTCCTACCTCTTCCCAAAATTTAAGAAGCTGATCTCGCTGAATGAATTCAAATCAGTTGTATGCAACTCAGAAGATTATACTTTTTAATGTGCATGCATTTGATTGATTGTATTTACTTTGACAACTGATGCTGAGGACCTGTGATATTTAACTTTTGATTTGATTTCAACTTAAAGGTGCCAGATTTGAAAGTTTTACGATGCTTTAATGTGGATAAAGTTTAGGTCATCTTTGATCTGATCCATTTTCAACAGCATTTTGTTTGACTATCAGAAGTCAAATGATCGATTCATCATTAGGGTTTTCACGGTTGGTCTTGAGAGCCAGAGTGCGGGCAGGATTCAATATTTTCAGATATAAGTGCTCTCATGGCTACAACTTACCAGTCTACATCCCAAGGGACAAGGCAATTACAACAATATGAAGTATGACATTTTACTGTATCCTGCAGGCTGTGTTAGAGCACAGTCTCTGAAAAGATTGACTCTCCAAGACACAGTAAGTACACTAGGTTATTATTTTCCAATTGGATTGTGAACATCAGTCCTACACAGCTGGACTCAGAGTGTCGCCAGCCAATTTGCCGATGTAAAATTGTTTAATCTAACCTTCTGTTTCCTGCTGTTAATTTCAGACACTAATTACAGTTGGTTAATATGTGTTTCTTTCTTGTGGCACAGACAGCAGCATCCTTTTGAGGCGTTGTATTCCCATGAATACAATGCTGAGGTGGAGCTGATATAGTCATCTAAAGAGATCTCTTTTATCTCTTATAAAAAACACTTTAATGTCAGAGAAGTATAAGTGTTTGTGGAAGGAGGGTGTTTACGAAGCTTTTTAGCAACCTGATGGGCGGTTATGACACCACAGCGATGACATCAGAGCAGTGTCAAAATGGTGCTCAGATTTATGATTTAACTTAGCCTGACTTAAAAACTTAAAATGTGAGGTTTGCAAAATGTAGGCTTTTGGGAGGAAGAGGGGCTCTAAAGAAAATCACAGTTATCTGCAATCTGCAATATAGAAAAGGTGGGTTTTTTATTTATTATTTTTTTTAATTTATAGAAACTTTCAAACTGAAGCAACAAAGGCTGGTGACATCCCGACTTTCAGTTTTTAGTACGAGTCAGTTTGATTCTTGTGAGTTTCTAGAACGTATAGAAGTGCAAAACTGGACAGTGAAATCCTTCTCAAAACAACGGATTACTATACAAACGCCAAGTGTTGGATGCTCACAGTGTTTCTTTAAGATTTCCTGTGCTGAACAAAGTCTGTGTGTGTACATATGTACATATTTACTGAAACATCATGCTGAAATCATTTTGTATTTTTTCAGAGCTCTTGCACACGTGATCCGCCATCCTGCCTCAGACCATACAGAGGACATCGGACTCAGCCAACAATACGAGAACATACAAACCAGACTAACACTTAACAGTTTCCGTAAGTAGCTCATCGTCTTCATACTTATTCGCATCGCGATTCTTTATCATTTAATCAAACAGAATAAGTTTGCATCTAAATATAGATTTTAGATAAATAAATGGACACTACATGAAAACAATTTCCTAGCGATAGTGTATAAACTTCTTTGTAAATCCAAACATTTTGCCCGCTGTTTAGATCAATCTCAGCAGCAAGTCCGATGCTAAAAGATGTTTTCATGTTTTTACTGGGGATTGTCAATTGGAGTGACACCTTGGAAAATTCTAAAGCTATGAGCCAAGACTGGGAGTCCATGGAGAAGACAGTGTGGAGGAAAAAGAGCCAAGGTTGCCTGTAAATATAAAACCATAATTAGGTATGAGTTTGAGCTTCATTAAAAGTGAATGCATATATTTTATCTAGATAATACTCATCCGCCTTAATTACAGACTTTTACGAATGTTACTTCATCAAAATTCCACTGAGTGAACAAAAGTAATATACTTGGATGATGTTACCACAATTTCACTGTTATCACTAAAATGGAAGGTATGCATGAGCATTACTGTCTTCTCCATTGACCTCTCTTACTGATTTACTAACTGAGAGTGTCGTCAAGCTGTCACTCCAAACAGGTTTGGCCTGGCGACAATCAGTGCTGAACAGCCAAAAAAAACCTTTGCAAACAAAGCTTTTAGAGTTGTTGACACATTTTAGATTTTTTCAAATAAACTACTGGATTCATACTTTTCACTTTATAAATACACTTTACTTTTTTTTAGTGCAATGTCTAAAATCCATGTTTTTAAGTATACTGGCAACAATATTCTTGATTCACTTGTGTTTTGAAGACAATGAAGTAACTCAGTGCCAACCATTGCCGATGACCGGTGCCTGCCACTGAATTGTAATGCGAATCTAATGAATTCTTTGATTGTTTAAAAAATATCTGAATGTGCGAGCCCTCTCCTCACTTAACCTTGGGAACAGGAAGTGAGTGTGAGGGAAAAAGAAAATCAACCAATCAAAATCCTGCGGGCTGATGAAGCAATGAGTCATGTGCTCAACAATCACCAAACACAGTCAGTAATTACTAATGACAACCTAGTGCTCTTTCTTAGCCAATACTGTAGGCCACGGCCTTACACATTATGGTGGACCCTTATTCTTTCATTCATCAGCATCAACGCCTACGCACACCCACAGAGATGCACACAGACACAGAAGAGTTCTTATTTTTGCTAACCTGGCCTGCTCAGTGCCTCACGCTTGATGCTTTCACAGCTATAACTAGTAAAAAGTCTCTCTACAAGCTCTGCTTCCATTCTGGATAATTATGAGAAATGGCATTACACTAAAAATCAGGTTTTGCAGACATGTTCAAGCTCCATTTTTTTCAGACCTGGACTTTAAAGAGGATTCAGATGCAGAAGGATGAATGTTAAGCAGACTTTATTAATAACTCCAACACTGAGTGATAAAATAACAAGCTATGAAAATGTTTTCTATATAATCTATCAAACTTAATAAAGAAAAATCAAACAGAAATAAATAATCTAATAAACAAAGAAACCTCTCTGAATAAAGGAGGAAATAACCCTAAAAGAGGTAAAAAAAAACCAGAAACTCTCTGCTAAGAGGAGGACCTATAACTATGAACAATAAACTCAAAATCACTCCCTAAGGAGGAAAACCAACTCAGTACTAGAAACAAAACAAACTAAATGCACTCCTGAAAACTGGAGGCTCTACAAACTCTGAAACGTTATCTATAACAAAAAAAAATCATAGCTTGGCATTTATGAGGATGTTAACTTTCTTTTTTTTTTTTTTTGTTAACTTTCTAATATGACTCAATTAATAAGGAACACACACACTGATATTTTTCTACATGTGCTGTTTAACTTGTTGTTAAATGTGATTACCATAAGGTTACTGCTGTTTAAGCACCCTATAACTTTATATAAAACTAAGCCAACAACTTGAATGGATTCTTTTTTGTACAATAAAATCTGTGGTACCCATGTGACAAGTACACCTATATGTTGCATTAGGAATTAATGTGTTCAAAGCTACAGATTTCTTACTTTAGAAATTGATAGAAATAGATTGTAAAAACTTTCTTTGGTTCATATATTTGTTTGTTTGGTCAGTTTGGTACTTTATGATTCCATGTTCTATCCCTTAATTCAAGTGGAAAAAGAGAAAATACCACCTTTTTTGGCATCACTTACCATGCTGTAGGGAGCAAATTAATGCTAGGAAATTTCTGAAGAAATCTTTAAGGATGCCAGTGCAGCTACTGCCCATTGAGATTGAAACACTTCTAAATTACATCCTTCAATCATTTATATTGACAATCCAACAAACGACAACTTCTTCCTGTCAGTATTGAGATGAGCTAAATGAGAACCTCTCATTAACCTTATTTTAACTGGTATAGACTCAACCAACTGTTTGTCATTTGAATATTGGGAACCATTTTATTTCAAATAATCCTTGAAAATCTTAGATGGGGTGAGATAAAACAAAGCGATTTCTATTAAGCCAGTAGATTTCAGGTCTTCCGCTAACAAATTTACATTTTTAAGTAATCGCATTAAGATTACATTGCTTGTACTATGAACCAAGTTCACTAACAAAATTAAATTTAATCTAATTTCAGATTAGGTAGTTATATAATCGTACTTGATATAATCTATGAAGGAGTAAACAGAATTACACATGTTGATGACTGCATATTTTGTTTTAATTTAGTCTGAAATATTGTGGAAGCAGGTCTGTAGGTTAGATAATGTAAAGAATATCCTATAATTGCTAAACTGGATCTATTTTATTCAGTTGAGACTTTACTGTACAGAAGAAAGGAATGCATTTTGCATTCCTTTTATTTAATGACCTTTAAAGGGACACTATGTAATTTCTTCCCCCATCTAGTGGTGCAATTTTATTTTGCAAAGTCGAATGAATTTGCTCTCTAGCGCCTCGCGTTTTCAAATGTGCGTTGCAACTTCTTGAACTACGGCAGGCGGTATGTGTCAAGATTCAAGAAGCTGTATAGATTCAGACTCAAGGTCCATACAAACAAAAAGACATCAAGACACACAGTACAAAAGATTACATAACACACATACAATAACACTAGTGATGCTCCGATCAGCATTTTTTGGACCGATCACCGATCACCAAAATCATGATCTGCCCGATTACCGATCATTGCCGATCACCGAAGGAATCGGACATTTCAATGCCTTTCATCTAGAAGTGAGTGCACCATTTACAGAAATTAAACCGCAGAGGTAGCTGGGGACATGTAGAACAAGAATCTGGTGGAGTCGGCAGAGAACATTTTGATTTGGTTCTAAAGGAAGTTTTCAAATCTGACTATGCAGAAATGAGTTTGATTCTGAATATGCTTCAATAATTTTGTTCTATCATTTTGTTTTAATCATTAAAAAGAATGTAGTAAAAAAAACAACCAAGTAATGACAGGTGTATGTATTCCAACAAATGAAAAATCAACTTCGATATAGATTTCTGAGTTTACGGGGTGCACTTGAATGCACCATAAATCCGCTCACACGCTTTACCGTACAACGCGATGTAAACGGGCACTCGATTTTCAAGTGTAGCTAGCGCGAAGCGCAGATGGCGTGACCGCAGTAAGTTTCACATCTTTCTGACACACTTTGAAGAAATTCCAGAGAGGAGAGGTCATGTTGTCGAGATGCACTGTAGAGGTTTTGCCTGTTCGGTTCTGTACACACGTCACGTACCACATTAGAAAGTGGTCGCTAGTAATTTACGTCACGTGATCGGCATATTTTTCCGATCGCTGATCAGGCTATTTTTGGGCATTATTGGCCGATCATGATCGGCAGCCGATCGATCGGAGCATCACTAAATAACACTATAAATACAGATGACAGATAACATGTCAGATAACATAAGTTGACATAGCCTTTGGTGTGCAAGCAATGCAATTAGTCATATTCCGGGAGTTACCGGAAGTGACGTCGATGCAGCGGTAGCATTAGAAGCAGTAGCGCTAGCAGCAGTAGCGTTAGCAGCAGTGTGTATTTGCTATCTGGAAAGTGTTCTTTTAAATAAACTCCCGGTAAACTTACAAACTTTCTAATGCCTCGTTTTGTTAAGAGCCTATGTGTACTACGGCAGAAGTTTGGTAACAATCAATGCATTATTAGTGGGATAATTTACGAGATAAAATCTATTTACCATTAGCGCCAGTAATAAGCCATTCGGCGGACGTGACGTCAAAATGACGTCATTTCAGCTTGCAGGCCTGGCGTTGGGGAAAACGCGATTCGAAGTGCTTTATGTCCCTCTCGGCACTTCGTCGTTTTTCATAGACCGGAAGGACATGGCAGCCTCCATAGAGCTTGCCCGCTCTATGTAGATACAGACAAGTTATTCTTCACTCAGGAGGATAAGTGAGATTTTTGACAGAGATAATTTTATACCAGTGAGGACTAATTTATGAATGAATATGTTGATTTGAGCTAATAAATGACTTAATATATTACATAGTGTCCCTTTAACTTCAGGACCCAGCACTCAAAGGATTTCTGAGATGTTGGGGATTCTGTTTGAGTTTCAACTGCACAGTTATGATTGCGGTTTTCTTGACAGCAATCCTTGGAAGGTTACGAGAGGTGAGATGATATTTTTTTCACATATAGATCTGTCTTGTGCAGATGTACTTTCTGGTGACATGCCCCATCTATAATAGTCACTGTAAATTGCAGATGGTTCAATGCAGTAAATGGGAGTTCCCAGAGGGACCCCTCGTTTCTCGTCGGTTGCCTGTCAGAGATAACAATAATCTGTTAGACTGGGATGTTATTTCTCAGACTACAAGTAATACAGCTTTTGTAACCCGGCATTCTTTGGCAGCCACCATATTGCCTATGCCTTACTGGACTTTTGCGTACATGGGGCAACAGTGAAGTATTATCTCTTTTCAGTCAGCCAGACAGAACCAAGTCTTTGCTCACTGTCAACACTCCACTGTAGCATGACAGTCCATTTCCTCAATTCCACATAGAAATGTATCTCTGCTGCATTACCTCTTACGACAGCAGAGAAGCAGATACCAAATGGAGATATCTACGCATGGTTCTGTTTCGACCTGCCTTTTATCATATGAGCAGTATGCCGGAGCGTCAAACCTTTGAGGAGATGATTACAGATTTCCTGTGAGGAATCACTAAAAAAATTGGATTGTGACAGGATGGTTTATGGCTTCACTCCTAGTGAGCTTGCCATTCACAGATGGTTGGCTTAAATCTTCTAACAAAACAACAGGAAGTTTGTCTTTACAAATGTTCAAAATATCTCCATCAGTACTATTTAGAGTTGTGTAATTTGTCCTTTTATTTAAATGATGGACCTGTGTAAAACAAAGTACAACCCCAATTAAAAAAAAGTTTAGGCGCTTTGTAAAATATGAATAAAAAACATACTCGTGCATGTATACTCTGACATGGATGGTGGTCAAATGAACTGGCCAGGTCGAGCTGAATTGTGCATGTAAACGTATCGAATGCCAAATCTTCTTTGTATGCTTGTGGACACTTTTTCAAGGTGCTTGACGAGTAGGTTACGTTTGGAGCAATTCAACCCTTCCTTTGTTGATTCAGGCTGTCTTAAGGGTTTCTTCCTTTTCATGTAATCCCAGACTGACTCCAGTTGGCCACTCGCTGAAGGTTTTGGGGATTAGGGAGCTTCAACAATCTTCACCCGTTGGCCCATTTTACTATGTTTTGTTCATGTTTTATGGTGAATATTAAGTATTGTTGTTTATATGAGCAACAGTTTGCATGTTTTATTTGTAATGATGAGATCCGGTGCTTTGTTAATTTGTTCAACCAGTCACCAAATACTCACACTGTCTGAACCAGCCACAAAACAGAAACATCATCAGGACCATACAGTTACAACAGTAGCTGCACAGACCGAGTGGCACAAAAAAAGAGTGGGTGCTTCGTCCAATAGTTACAACAATAATGACAATTATGAAGAACAACCTCCTTTCCGAAAGTGTCTCACGATGTTGAATGCTGTGTGGGCCATTTGTGGGCTCTTCATGTGACTGAAGATAGAACTTTATACATTTTGATTTTATACATGTTTTGGGTTGCTCTCATGCTACACAAATAATTTTAGATTGATAAAATGCTTCCTTTCTTATGTTACATGATCATTAATAATAAAGGTTTTTAATGTTAACATGGGTGAAATCTTTTCACTGTAATGCATATGTTAAAGAAACATAATTTAATGATTATTTTCAGCTTAACAACCATTATCTTTTAATAAAAACAGTACAAGATCTAAAAATATATTATTATTATAGGATTTTTGTGAGGTATTCTTGCCAAATATAACATGAATAACACGAATAACATGTTGAAGTATATATATACAGTATAAGACAGATTTGACCAAATAATTGATCTGTACATGGATACATTTGAGAATTGGTAAGCTCAGCTGCAAGTGAGTGATTATGTAAGCATGCAATTTAAATATACTATTTGCAGGAAAGGGGTTCAAAGGTCAGACAAAAATAGCACAAGACTGAGAGGGAAAGAAAAGAATATTTTCATCACTAACTTGACAGTAGGTTGTCTGTAAATAAGAACGCCTTTCTCCTTGTACTATTTATTTCAGGGCACACAGCTCCCAAAATACTCTCTTAAATCTTTTATGAGTTCCAGGGAGGTGTCTGTGTCGAGTGTTAACTCACTTATTTTCCACAAAAAAACCATGCAGTCTTTAACCTTACCAGTCTCCAGAAGCGGCCTACTTTCTCCCAGCAGCTGACACAAAAGCTGCAGTGTTTAAAACAGCATGTGTACAGATGAGACTCAGTCATGGAGTCTGATAAATATTAGAAAGATAGATGCACAGCAACATACAGCAGCACCTCAGCTTGAATTGAGTTTAGCATTATAAAAAAATAAACACTCAATATAAAGAAAAAATGATCTGCTGTGAAATCACATTTCAGATTCCAGTGTACCAAAGCACATTTGAGATGATAAAGAAGTCCAGACAGGCTGAGCAAAATAATCTAATGTTTTTGAAAAATACAGCAATGCAAAACAGCTTGGCCAAAGCATTCGATGGACAGCACTTATTCAAATTATTAACTTTTGGAGTCTTCTTCCTTTAAGGGTATATTATGACACTGACCTTGACTGAAGGGAAACTGCTCAAATGGCGTAGGTTACAAATGACCTCCTGAGTGGATGGCCTAACTGAGAACATAAAAATAGTACAATGCAGTATACATCCATGTATCAAGGACTTTTAGCAAAGCAGGATTCATAAAGGATCACTGTGGTTAAATAATTTCTTAGTCATGTCAATTGCACGTGTACTATGGAAGAATATTTCACTGTCAACTCAAACAAGATCACACTAAATGAGAGCCTGTATCCATGGCCCACTTACAATGAAATGGAAACAGGTCAATAAGCTAAGAAAAACAGCCTGAAAATTTAACACAGATTTTTATATGTCTGTTTTTAAATAAAAAGGTCACAGCTGCTCAGTCACTGAAACGCAATTCTTGTCATGGGAGAAGTTTGGAGTTCGAGCGGACAACCTGCATTGATTGGCCTTAAATAGCCCTTTGTGACCAACTTGAACCGGGGGTTCAGTTTACTTTGCTTAGGGTCCTTCCTAACTGAGAGGAATGGCCTGGAAGTATCTAAATGGCAGCCATTCAAATTCTCCAAATGCTAAGGAAAAGAGCTTCAATGCCTACTTTAAGATATCCTTTAGCATAGGAAACACCAGACCATCCTTTATGAAGGAGTGGAGATAAATCTGTCCCACAATTCCTTACAGCCACAAGCGATACTTGAATATCTTCATCCAGTCATATTAACTGTGATTTGTGTGGATAAATATGAGAACACAAGGGTGGGTGGGAGTAGCCTGTGACCACAATATATTAAACTTAAAGAAAATCATTTCTTTTTAAATTGTGAACCTTAACAATAAAGTTACATTTTATATTATCTGAAATACAACATATTTAAAAAGACCCCAAGACCCACTCTCGTGTAAGTGTGGTCAGATTGTCACTGCAGAGTGCTCGTGTTTCCTAAGTCCTTAAGAATTTTTTCTTCTATCCTTAAACCCATGATGTTTTTCATTGAGGTCAAGGAAACGAGCTTAGGGAAAGAAGATAGGAGATAATCTTTTTGACTATTCGACCAGAACCCAGGCCCTGGTGCTGCTGCCAGTTCAGAACCCTCTGAAAGTGGGTTTGATTTTCTGTGGGCCAGAACGCTACACCAGAGCCACATGATTATGTCACATTATGTCACTACCACCTGTTCCTCAGTTGAATGTCAAATCAACCTTCCTGCAGAATATTCAAAATGCTTCTAGAGGACTACAGTGGAGAAGACTGGTGAAAACATGTTCAGCAGTAAGAAATGAGAGACACTACCCCAAGTTGTGTTCAGTCTGGAAGTCACACTGTCTTCGACTGCTGGGAAAGAGCACTCTGAGAAATTCTTGAACCCTGGGGACCTGTGTCCCACTCGGTTATAAAGAGCGAGACGACTGATGGATGTGAACTCGTCTCTGGAGCCAAAGTCAGTGAGGTAGTAAAAGAAAGTCTGTAGCAGCAAAGTTTCAGGGTTGAACAGGACCGAGTGACATTCCTCAACTTCCCTTGTAAGAGCTATGACAGGATAGTAGGTCAAGACTGATAGTCTAGCCTCAGATCCAGCAGGAATAATGCAAAATGTCTGGGTTACTGCACAGTGGGAGTAGGTTTTACTGTCTGAAAGACCAGGGAAAAGCTTATGACAAGGATTTGGTGCTTCAGAGTACGGAGTGCCAAGGCTGCTCCTGTATGGCGTTAGGTCCTTATACACTCAGATTAAGAGCTGTGTTTTTATTGTCCCCGTTATGTCAGACCTATTTAGTGTGTTTGCACTCCTGTGGGTGACACTCATCGGCACAATTTTAATGCATAGCTGCAGTTAGGACGGCACTCTGTAAGAGGATCAGAAGATCACATCTCTGAATAGCTACATTAAATTCAAGACCAGGTTCTCTCCAAAAATAATTGCAAGCTCTCTTCAGGTGAAGGGGAAGTGTCTATGTAGGTTAAAGAAGTCTAACAATCACTGGATCTTGTTCATGAGTAATGTGGAAAGGGACCATGAGATTTGCAGACATGCAGTTGCTGTTCATTACCGTCTACATCTCTAGCCTCAACATGACAGTGTGCTTTGGAAAATCACAAAAATACAAGATGTTTTAGTTTTATATGCAGGATTGATGGCTGAGACAGGGTGAGAATTTTGAAATTGTGGGAGTAGCTCAGAGTGCAGCTCTTATGCAATTACTGTAGAGAAGCCAATTAAAGTGATCGGGGCACCTCCATTTAGAGGCGTTTAAGAGACTGTAATATATTATATATGCAGGCCCCAGGACTGACCCAGGATGTACTGGAGGGATGATATCAACCTGTTGGCCTGGTAGCAACAGGGGATTTCCTAGGAGCTGCAGTTGGTGATTAAGAGGCGTTTCTGCTCCCCCTGCTTCAACCCCTGGCTTGAAATGGACCTGAAAGAAGTTTGAAGAATTGATGAATATGATGTGGGGACTAAATTGCTATTTTTCAGATTTCTTTTTTTCTTTTTTCCTTCTCCCTGAAGCTGTTATCTATAGAAACGAGGAACTGATGGAAGTATGCTCTTCAACAGTGCAGTGGTGTCTTTTTTAAACATATTGTTTTTGAAAATAGCTTTCACCAAGCTGAATGATTCAGGTGATATTTCCTCATTATGAGGCAAAAACAACCTGGTCCTGCTACTTATAATTATCCCATAAATTGGATCTTTCTCATTAGACTCCCCCCTTTGTTGAGTAGGGTGAAGTGAAACATTTTTCACTTTCTTCTTTTCCATTGCTTCATGAGACAGCATCAATAAACGGAGACTTTTCAAATAAAATTAGCACAGTAATAAAGTTTCTTGCTAACCAGTGGGGAATAAGAGCCTAATTAACCTATTTTCTGTATTAATTATATGTTTTTAATCAGACTTATTCTGGTCCAAGGACCCATCTTGTTTAAAGCTTATCAACAATAACAGTGATGAGTTGATGGATATTCTTTATAATCGGGTTACTGATAGATACGGGTATCGATTCATTCTGGCACATCCTCTGATGATTTGCTTCATGACAAATAACAGAATGAATGGTTATTCATAACCTCATTGTATTTGAAATATTGTGATTGTGTGCCAGGGTGAGATTAAATGAAGCATAAATAGAATTCTAATGAAAGGTTACAACTACCTCCAACAGGTATTGGGTCCAAAAACGTGCTGACATCTCCATACCGATACATCTATAATGCACTCATGCAGCAGTCCTCAGACTACCGACTGTGATTTTATATATTGCTCTAATCTCCTTTAAACTAAGCAAAGAGAAGACACGAACATCTGTTCACTCTGTCTTGCCAGCAGGCTGTGAGCCAGTATATTTGCTGTGCACCCCTTAATTTACCAGCTGTCTAATATAGGATTAGTTTGGTGCTACAGAGAGCAGTCAAGATTCTCCGGCTGAGTCCCCCAGAAAGCCTTCTTTAAGGGGAATGTGATTCTAACAAGATGAAAAAACATACAGTACATTTAAATTACGGTATCCATACATTTATCAATTTAAACTTTTAACTGGGAGTCTAAAATCATAGGAAAAGCAGGCAAGTTTAAATTGGAGAATGATCTTAAATAATTCTATCACATCTTGTTTGAGCTCATGTTTAGAAAATTCTTCACAAAACTCAATTACAAAACTTAATTTGTCATTGGAAAGCGTTGTGGATGTAATTGATTTCGGTTTTGTTGATCCCGAAAATGTTAGCAAACGTACATGTTCATGCATTTAAAAACAAAGACCGTGGTTTAGTATCTGCATTAAGAACTTGTGCTTCCTCTCCTTTAGACAACAACCAGATGAACAATGTGGCTCAGTCACCAACTTTGATAAGTCAGCCATATCCAGCAGTTGGACAAATCACCAGCCCATATGAACAACAGACACCCCTCAAGGATCTCAACAAGTACACCACGCTCAAGGCTGTGGGTAAGAGGTTGTTGACCAGAAGCCATGGTAATAAAATCTGCAGACCATACTTGTTCTTTCATCTGATTAGGACTCAATTATGTGTCTTCTTATAAACACTTGTATAAATAATCATGGTATTCCTGCATTGGAAAGTAGTGTTGCAGTTAACAGAGTGAAATGGAAACAGTGCATTCTGTAATATAAGAAAACATGCGGAATTTATAAGCTAATGAGGCAGAAATATCAGCTAAAATAATTCAGTGGATGCTATTTAGAATCCCAATAAAAATAGATGTGGTTAATTTCATGCTAAACACTTATCTTCTATCTCAAGAGATGGAAACATGGTATCAAAATGTTGTGCTAGCTGCAGTTATTTTAAGCCTTGTTGCCATTCCTATTATAGCTTAACATCAACAGTACATCTGGCTGGCTTTTTTCTTTAAATAAGAACACATTTTGTCTGAAGCCCCTTCAAGTATTTGCCCTACAAAATTTCTGTGAGTTAATCCAATGTCCATCAATGCCAACAGGGAAGAGAACTGAGAGATTATTCATAGAAGCAAGTTTGTTGTTCTTCTCATGTTTTGAACATTCTGGAAAGCAGCATTTGAAACAAGAAATTACAGCAACTCCTACCCAGTTAGCACAACTTCACAATATGGTAGTAGATTGTCTACTGTCTGTTTGATATTGTAAATCCTCAATGGCAAGTTTGTAGACAAAACGATGCCTCATTTACCTATTTAATGTACATTGGAATACTCTAAAGGATTGTCAGTTGTATCTAAGATGAATTACAACCTGCCACATTTTCATATTTCTGCCTCAGAATAACAGTTTAAGCAGAATTTATATTAATTGTGACACAGAAAAAAAAATGTAACTGTTCACATAGGCATCAAAGTATTTTGTTAAGGTATTTGTGGATCTATTTTGATACTATTAGCACAGAGAAACGCAAGCTTTTTATAGATTCAACCTCAGTCTGTTAGCAAGGTTTGACAGACCTGGCAGTGGAATAGATGACAGCTATATGCATGTATATAGTAAGTCCTGTCACAGCTTGCAAGCTTTGTGATTCACACAAGCACCTCCAGCTTCTTAGCTTCTAATCCACTGAAATGCTGTCAAGCAAACTGATCATTAGGGGAAATTTAAAAGGAGCAAATCTTATCAAATGAGATCTGGGATAAGATCACTCAAGAGCAATAAAAAGCAAATAAGTAAGGTAATATATGTGATAATCTTCCATCTCTTTTGTTGTGAAAATACCACCACAACTCACACAACTACCTCTCATCTCTATCACTTCAACTTATTTGATCGAAGCTTAAATGTAGTCTGTTTCTAATGAGCTGACCTCATCAAGTATCAAGACATTTGATAAAACATATGAAGGTGAACAATGGAACTTCAAGACTTCAGCCTCAAAAATAGAATTTTTCTTTTCACACAATGCATATATCTGATATATATATCTATATCTGCAGAGTGGTTGTAAAAGACCAATTACAACAGATGATAATAAAAGCAGTGTTGAAAGAAAATTCCAACTCTGTGCTTTGCTAATATTCTAGTGCTGCACTAATACAATTTAATAAACTGAAATCATGTTAATAAGAATTCATAGCCTGAGAACAAGCTATTTAAATCTTGATCACCTTTCATGTTGCATCACAATGTTGTTACAGTAGCCCAGAGAGGACAAACCTTAGGGCCTTTGGGCATTTTTCACAGCTTCCGTAGCTTACAGATCGACAGTGGATGTTAAAAGAGTTACACATTTCTATTTGTTCCAGAGGGGAGTCAGTTATGTGACACTAAAACAATTTTTAACTATTAGCATTCTACAGTACATACCTGTAAAAAAATGTTCATGGGCTTTTTCAAGCAACCATACATGACGAAAATATACAAAGTAAATTCCTATTCTAATAGATAACAAAGTTAATACCTGGTTATTATTATTGTAGGAACTCCAGTCTGTTTTTTGTGCATGCACACAAGGATGCATATGGAAATGTAGAAGCCCATAAATGATGCATTACCTTTTTCTACTAGTGGTTCACAGTATTCTCCTCATTGGATTGTGGCAATGACCCAAGAAAACACTTCAATGAACCAGCAAATACAGGAAAAAAAATAAGCTAATAGTTATCATAGATGAAGACAAGGGTTTACGGAAAGAGAAAATCTTTAAAAAAACATATTTGAATACATAGAGTAAAGGCATTCAGTATGTGAAGGCTTAATGTAAACCATTTATCATCAGTTTCTGCATTAAGTATTAATAGTTTCATTTTTATTGAGGCTAAAAAGCAATATTATACCATTTTACCTGGTTGATAGTTGCAAGCCTGGTTCTCTTCAGATGACATCCAGCTCTAATGCATGGTGTTAGATTTCCAGCAGGTGTTTCTATTTATGTTACCAATTTTCCTATGTTTATTTTTTCCAGATTCTTTAGAGAGATGGAAAAAAAAAAAATCAGAACTTTATGCCTCTATTATGATGTCTTGGATTTTGCTCCCAAGAGACAAATAAATGCTTGGGAAATGATAAAATTGTCATTGTTTATTCATTCATTTTTATTTTAGCAGAGCAAATGAATGACAGCTACCAAAGCAACCGACTGCACGCAATTGAGATGACAACCAAGGGCAGCCTTCCAATGGAAGGTGTGGATATGGAACCAGAGCCAAGTAATCCTTACAGCCCTCCCCGACAGGTGTCTATGAGGCAGAATGGACACAAATACAGAAGTCCTAGGAGCTACAGCTCCCAGTTACTGTCTCACAGCTCCAACACTGCAGCCAGCCCAGGGATGCTAAGACCCTGGCAGAGCCGGGACACACTGGGACACCGAAAGAGTTATGGCCCAAAGAAACTCTGCATCATGGAAACAGAGTCACACCACACTCACTACATGCCTCCACAACCATACTTTGTCACCAACAGCAAGACAGAAGTCACAGTATGAGGGACTGTGATCATCAGGCTTAAAATGAGTCGGCATTTAAAGGAGATGCTAATTGTTGACTCTGGGTAGTATTGCAAGAAAGGCCCAGGGATGGTAATATATGCATATGTGTAAAGAATGGGCAGCAGTTAAAGTGCCATCTAAAGGTGGACTGTACCGCAACAGGACTTTGGTCAATCACTGGGCCTCAGGAGGGCACAATGATAAATATTGTGGGGTTGACACTCATATAACCCAACTGTTAACGTTACATAAGTCATATCACAGTGTTAGGATGTGACACATTAAGCACTGTTGTTAGTATCTATGGAAGTATCAAATGACTTTAAGATTAAAGTCTGCTCTGTATTTTTAAATGAACATTGTTAAATGGAAAGAAAATCCTTCCTAATTTATGTAATCAGAGTTAAGAAGCCCGTGATTAATTATTGATGAAATGCATCACTACACCATGAATTTATGTTTACAAAATATCAGTGAATGACCATGTGATGAAGAGAATCAGTTGTTCTTTTAATGCTATAGTTGTTGAATTGTGTGCCATGTCCAAGATTTTTTTCAGTTTTTTTTTTGTATTATGTTCCGCATCATGTTCTTGATTAATAATAAGATCTCCCTATATTACGCACAATTGCATTCTAATTCAAAATTTCTCAAAAGTTCACTTTAGCAAGTCTGCACATTTAAGAGCAAAATAAAAACTACAGCAGCCCTGTTTCCAAAAAAGTCGTTGTGCTGTGAAAAATTACAGTAGAATGCAATCATTTGTAAATTCTTCAAACCATGTATCCAGTTTAACAGACATAATCAGATCTGATAGACTGATACTGAAACTGTGAATCTTTTGTTCTGTTTTGCATTTAGAAAAATACATGTTCGTTTTTATTTGATGCTAGCAGCGTGTTTTCAAAAATTGCAGACATGGATGCTCATGTTAGAAACAGGCATGATTCTGCAGTGGAAATCACTGCCTGAGCTCTGGAAGCCCAGTCTCACATTAAAACAGGCAATAAGTGCCCAAATGTCCACAAAAAAAGTCCAGAAATTGTCAGATGGTACTGTTTTACTTTGCTTATTGTTTTGTATGGCACAGGATTGATGCGTTATGACCATGTATTTATGAATATCTAAGCCTAACCATGTGTTTTTCCCCTTAACCCTTATCATGCATTTTTAATATCTAATTGAAACCTTGTATTTATTTTCTATACCTGAATCTAACCAACCGCTACAGATAGTGAAGTTGATCCTCAATTCTCTGATGAGACAGCCTGTAATGTCATCCGTAGCTTTCTCTTTCCTCATTTTTAAATACATGCTACAGTTGAACAATATCACTTAACTGTTTTACATTATGTAAAATATAAGCTGTGGGCTGCACGATAGACCTAAATTTTCTCCCCATCCAAGTGTGGGTTCTCTCTGGGTACTCCCACCTTCCAAAAACATGCATGTTCGGTTAATTGTTGACTCTAAATTGACCCTAGGAGTGTGCCTTGTTGGTTGTCTCGTTTGTCTGTGTGTGGCCCTGTGATAGACTGTGGATCTGTCCAGGGTGGGCCCTGCCTCTCCCTTAATAGTAGCTGGGATAACCTCTGGGATAGGCTCCAGCCCACCCTGAATTGGAGTAAGCAGGTATAAAAATTGGATGAGAAAGGAAAGCATGTTACCAGTGTGAAATTGGTTTATCTGCAATCCAGACGTGTTCTCCATTGAAAACAGATGGCACTTTATGAAATGAAAATTACAATGAAAGAGGCACATTCAAGCCATTCAAGCTTTTTAAGAAACAGGGTTGTAAGTTGTTCATCTTTGTTTACAAAATACCATGCTTTTTGAGGAATTCAAATGAGTTTATTATTCAGTGCTCTTATAAGACAAAGGACTGTAACAGTGTTGCTGTTAATTCTAATGACTCATTAAAAAGTCCATTTAAAACTAATGGAAGTAATGTCAGTAGTGTCAGTTTTTACAGTGTTAAATGTCTTATTTAAAAGGAAATGTCAAAGTGCAATCAAAACCAAGTCACTGCCAAGTGTAACTTTACACATAGCTAACTAAACATTCAATAACTGCAGAGTGACACACATCTGTTGCATTGGTGTAATAGTGCCTCGCATCACATGTGTGATTATCCTTGGAACATCAAGCGCCAGTTTTAGAATAGAGATTGCTTCTATTGTTTGTATTCCATGGCTCTACCGACAAAAGTTTTGAGTGTGAAGATGAGCAACAACGTTTTAGTCTTTGTTAAAGTTGTTGGCTTTTGTTAAACATTTGCCATCATTTGATGACTGTATCTGTTCCGAATAGCCTACAAAGAAGTGGTGAGTATGATGGTTTTAGTGAATATAAAAACTTTGTCAAACAAATGGGTCCTACATTTGACCCCCGCAACAAGATTTACATCATTTTCATCTGCACCTGCCAAAGGTTTTTAATAACCTGGGTTATCAGGTGTAGTTGATTACGTGTCTTATTTCCAAGTAAAATACTGAAAACAGGATGTTCATGCAGCAAAATATAATGTCATTGATGCAGCTGAGATAAAGTTGCACGAAGAGCAAGAAGAAAGTGGAAACAGCAAATGGAACAGTTAATTTATGTCTTCTCAAATTCTCATCTATAACACAACTAATATATATATATGAAAACATGATCAATTATACACACTCTTGTATTTGGGTAGTGTCGATATTCTAACAGACTTTATGCACTATTTTCCAATAAATGGATTATTCTGTCAGATAAGTGATCATTTATATAAATACTTATTTTATGGTTACATGAAATCAGATTTTTATCTATCCAAACAATATTCTATTGTCTCTACCATTGCCTGTTGATGTTTTGTAAATTACAATTGTTTGTTTCCTAGTCAACAATATCAGAATCACTCTTAATAAACAATAGCATATTATAATTACTCAGAGATTTATGATTAATGCTGATGTTAAAAATGGCATCTCTCCGATAACTGTTTGAACTGCATCCTGCATTAGTTAAAAACACTGCAGCACTTTCATATTATGGTATAGTTTTAAAAGCCCAAATAATCACAAGTCTATTACTGTTCAATATGATGGCTATCCTTTCATTATCAGAATATTTGTTTCATTGTGTAATTACTCGGATCAATGTTGTTATGAATTTTTCTGTATTATACAAGGTTTCATTGTTTTCACATCCCCTGTTAGAAATAATCACAGCCGTTGCGTTAAGACGGTCATCTTATCGTCTTAGATATTCACCATATGTGTTTATGTTGTGAAATATAATTCCCATGATGCAACTGTCTTGTTGAAACCTTGGATTTCTAAAATGCCACTTTTGTTGTAATAAATGACCTGAAACTACACTTAAAACTTGTGTTTTGATTTAACTGTGGAGCTTTGAAATTTTTTTGTGTGTGATCTGGGACAGTTCATAGTTGATTAAATGCTTTTGTAAACAGGTTTCTGCAAAATTAAGATAAAAAAAAAACATAAATTAGTGAGTAATCTCAGCTAACATAGTTTTTGAATAATTGAAAAAGCTCAACTGAGTTATCTCTTTCTTGCTTAATGTGCTATAAAAGGGGAACAAAATTGCAGTTGTGATGCTGGTATAATAAACAAACATGAAGAAAGATATCTTCTTCTTATATTATATATTCTAAGATGGATATATCTTGCCTACACTTTTTTTTTTTAAGAAACATTCTTGAAAATACCCCCAACCAAAGGAATTTAATCATTACATTGCAGAAGTAGTACAGCACCTACAAAATGAAAGAAATGTGAACACTGAGTGCTGACAGAGGACACATTTTATTAAAATACTTTCTTTTTCACTCTAGTACTACACTAGTTAGATCATTTGACATGGAGACTTTTAATATAGATTAGTACTGTTTACATCATGGTTCTCACTCAAAAGTTTTGCCAACCCTCTGAGAACACCGTCATTTTCTTGAAAATGCCAGGAGACACTTTTGTTAATTAGCAAATCATGTTTCCTACCGCCAAGGTGGTTCCCTTTGGAAATTAAATCAGCACAGTGACCCAGTTCAGTCAGACACAGGGGCACATCAGTGCGCAGGTCTGAGAAAAATCTTGATTATATGTCAATGGCATAAAAATGCAAGATTTTTAGACATTAAATAAAGCTGTAATGCACTTTTTACATGACCTAAGAAATAATAGGAATGGGTAAACATGCTCAAAGCTTTTTATTTTGGCTTTACACACTGACAAATGTAGATACAGGCTGTACAGATGATTGTAAGGAATAAGTCTTGAGGGTAAAGACAATAACTTATATTAACTTAGTATATTTTTGAGGGGTGTTGCTTGTGAGTTGACCAAGAACAGCAAGTCTGACCCTGTTTTACTTCAAATTGAAGTTTTAATTCAACCTACACCTTTCCTTTTAATGCTCAGTTTGTGAGGATATCACACTGATGTTCATCCAGGCATCAGTAATAACAACCGCAGGAAGACACGATCAAGGTCCAAAGTAAATTCTTTGCTTTAGACATTTAGAGAGAAGTTTGGAGATAGTCTGAAGAAGAACAATGGCAAGGAGGAAGCAATCTGTAAAAAAGAGATGGTTGTATTGGTTTGCATATGATCAGAAGAGCAAGGACTGTATCAGTGTCAAAAAATTATTCAATTATTTATCTCAGATTTTAGTTTTGAAGTTGCAAACGGTCGTCACATATGCAGCCATTTTTAACCTTGTTCCACAAACCACTTTGGTTTTCACACACATACACTTCTACTTCCACACTCTATTTTTAGCTTTGATTACAGCATAGATTTGCATTGTTTGGAAGGGAAAAAAGCAGCCACATTATGCTTGACGAGAGTAAAAATTTGTTTAGGCATGTTGGCCTAAGTGAACTTTTAGTGATCCACAACTAAACGTGACCAAAGATTTGGCCGTTTCATTAGTCATAATTCAAGAATGTTGAATTCTATCACAGATTTGAGAATGGTGACTACTTCACAGTTGCAGTGTAGATATATAGTTGTTTTTAAAGGCTTTATTAAGGTTTAAATCATTGCAATTGGAGCTTTAAAAATGCACAATAGCTTTGTATATGTCAGCCCTTTTTGGGTCAACCTACTTACTGTATGTGGGCCAGCATTTTGTCACATGAGGATATAAAAAAGTGGAATTGAGAAGCACAACTGACCTCAGACTGAGTTCCCCAATATACATATTTTCTTGTAATGATAAGGCTATGTGACATACTGAGCTGGAAATGATTTGTTCTGGTCATAATCAGTTAACAAACTGTGGCCAAGTTCCAGCACCTTCCAGATGTCAAAACAAAGCCAGTTCGTTCTCTCTCCTACTAGAAAGCAGCAATCGACTGTGAGCTCCAAGTGTTATTAATAGCCACTGCAGGGGTGTTGAGGGTCTGTGGCTGTCAAAGGGTGATGTTGCACAAGGGTTCACAGCAGCACTGAACCTGCATCACCTTAATGAGGGATAGGCCACCGAACAATAGCTTCATAAAGCCATCTTTCTCAGACATGTTTTGAAATCACTAATAGGGATAACAGTTCAACTATCCACCAGTGGATGGCAGTGTTGGCAGAAACTATTGGCAAATTAAAAGAAAGGAAAGCTTTTGCGTGTGTTAGGGAGGCTGGATTGTTCTCATCTCAAGTCTCTGCTGAGGACAAAGAAGACACTTTAAGTAATTAAGTCTCTCCACCAAGCTAATAGCAGAGCTCCATCCTTTAACCGTTCTCTTTCCTTTTCTTTTCTATGTCAGATGTTCTCAGAGCACAGAGAGGAATTCAGTCCCTTTGGCTGCCTTCCATGCACCATATGCACCATGTTATTTGCAACACATGAGACCGATCTGAGAGTCCAGAATAATGCATTTCCCGAGGCCCACTGCAACAGCACAGGAGGTGTGAATATCACTTCCCAACATGGGTTTTTCAATTAGAAAGTTTACAGTGTTTACTAGATTCAGCTGACATTTAGAAATCTGAGGCTATGAGTATAATGGTGGTGTTTGGCTACATTTGCTTTACAAAAATGCAGTGCAATAAGAATGACATGGTAGATCTTTGTCTTCTAAACTGAATCAGTTGTAACTGCAATTCTTTCTGGAAAGTAGCCTTAAAAATGGGTGAGAGCGGTGTTGATAGATAAACAATTTGGTCTGACAAAGCTGCAATTATATTTGACAGAAAGCTCATTATGCAGAATTGTAATCTACTTATTTGGCATTGTAACAATTCCCTGGTGTTTATATCCTGTAGAGTGAAGGAGGTTTGAAGATTTTCAACACATCTCATGCATCCATCCATTCTGGTCTGTTTTCTGCTGCTGAAGAGGCATAAAATCTATCCAGATATATTTAGGGAAAATTATACTTCTTGAAACAAGGCACAGACCAGCAAAAATGTAAAGCCTTGCCTGCAGGCTCTGCGGCTCACTATTAAGACTCCTCATCTCCACTCAGAGAGCTCTCAGCAACCAACAAAGCAGAAAACTGTTGTGTTAGATTGAGTGCTGAGAAATGAGCCAATTAGAGGTGTTTGTCAGGGGAGCAACAATCATGAAACAGCTCAGTATGGAAGCCATTCCACATGGCTTTTTTTTTTTTTTTTTGTTACTGAAACTACAGGGAAAACTGCAATTTTTTCTTTTTCCTGTTAATAAAACTATTTATCATTCACAACATTAAAAAAAACTAAATCGTGCAACCTCAAACATCAGCGTATATGACAACGGCAACATCTCTATATTGTGAATGCAACATAAAATAATTATATGATAAAAGATTTTATTTCAAAGATAAGAAATAGTTTTGTTTAAATATTCTAAACAAACCTATTACAGAGAAGGAACATACAAAAGCTCTTGGACCAAGATGTGATAACAGACCTGCAGTGCTCTCTTCAGGCAAGCCAATTCATACTTATGAGCCTCCTGAGTTTTCACAAAAACAAGTCATGATTTTTCACAATGATCCTACACATGTTAAAAAAGGTTTAGACAAGGAGCCATATTCTATTAACGTGTTGTTAAAAACAAAACATCTTACCTTTTGACATCTGACAGATGTATTTCATCATCAATAAAATTCCAATGTATGCAACATAAAAATAACAAATTGTCGAGAATCTCTGAAATCAGCTAAATTGTGCCTCAGGTATGAAAATGAATTACTAATCCTAATCTACACAATCTTTAAACAAAATTTTAGTTGTCATTAGAACACATATATATCTTATGAACTTATTATCTTGAATAAAATATGGGTAATTAAAAAAACACCGTATTTCCAATACAAAACAATTATCAGTCAGGAAATTTATTTGTCAATAAATCTGCTAAGTGCAACTTAGCGTCACATATTGAAACTTTTCACTATAAAATTCACTGAAACAGTGAATATTAGATATTTAAAGCAAGTATTAAGCATAATAAATCCAGTCGCACCAGGTTAATCAATAAAATTCATGTGCAAGGACAAAGTATTATCTAGATTTGTTTGCCCCTCAGAGCATGACCAGTTCATGGTTGCCTAAAGAACCCTGATACCAAGGGAAAAAGTCAACAGAAAGTTAGTCATTACAATCACACATGTGATTAGGAAATGGACTTCTGTCATTTCTGTTACTCATCTTCCGGACAACCGAGTGAATGAAGCAGTAACAGCATTCAGTTTTTATGTAATATGAAGCTGTCTGTATTGTGCAAATAGGTGCAAACAATTGATTGGATGACAAAGAGTTTGGTAAATGGTTAAAGCCAAGTTTCCAATTTTCAATGGCAACGTGAAATACAATTTTGTGTTATTGAAGGGTAAATAAAAAAAAGCCATACATTCAGTCAAAGATCTAGTGCACTGGGTTCATCTTATCCCTTCAACACTGTATATCAGATAAAATCTAAGGTAAATGCTCTCAGTGACAGGAGCCCGACTTTAGTAAATACCCAACAGCAACCTCTGTTAAAGCCCTTAACCAGTTTTTAAAACAGTATTTGGGAGGGAAACGTGCAAACAACCAAGCAGCCTGTAAATGTAATACTTTGCTTCAGCAAATTAAATTCAGCAAAGTTAAAGCAACAGCACAGCATTATGAAGTGTATTCATATTGCACACACTGTAACAGTTTAATCACTTAATGCAGCAGAAGCACTGAAGTAGATAATGTTATTGGAGACTGGAAGCTAAGAAAGCAGACAGAGAATTCTAAAAAAAAAAAAGAGTAATAAAAGGAAACGTACACATTTCTGATAAGTCTATTGGAAATGAATGGGTTAATAGCAAACATTCTGTCCAACTGGCTTTTAAAAAAAAGTTTGAGGGCTTGACAGCAACCCTCCATTCACCATACAAACAATTGCACAAGGATCAGTCATTCAGTATTCCACAGCCTGTTCACCTTGAATTAAGACCACGGGGATTTGAGGTAAGCAATCTGAATTAGACATTTAAGCATGGAAACTAATTCAAATTTTCTTTTGAAAACAAAAGGCTTTTACAGCATTGTGTAGTTTGTAGTGAAGTTACAGAGTATCTATAATTTGATATTAATACTTTTTCCACAGCTGGTATGCAAACCTTTGTACTGCTGGTGTGGGTACTGGGAGCATCACTGGCACTGCCAGACCCAGACAAAGCAGGACAGAAGGTAGTCGAAGATCCAATTCCCTGCTCTAAGGGCTGCATCTGTATGCATGATGACTACAGCTTGGAGCTCAACATGTACTGCAGTACTCGTAACTTTACACAAGTACCTACTGACATGCCACCATCCACTCACTCTCTCTGGCTGGATGGAAATCTGTTCACCTCCCTCCCAGCAGCATCTTTCAGGGAACTAACCACTCTGGACTTTTTGAATCTGCAGAGTGGCCAGCTGATAACCCTTGACCCTCAGGCTTTCAAAGGCCTCAGAACCCTAGCGCACATTCACCTTGAGCGAAATCGAATCCGGGCTTTACCAGGCATAATTTTCCAAAATACACCTAACCTAGGATCACTTAGTCTGCATAACAACCAGATCAGTCGCATTGAGGAAAGACTGTTTGCTGGGCTCTCGCACATGTGGCTTCTCAACTTGGGGTGGAACTCACTGACAGTCTTACCAGAGACTGCTTTCCATGACCTACAAGGTCTGCGAGAGCTCATTCTCGCAGGGAATAGACTTGCTTACTTGCAGCCACAGCTCTTCCAAAATCTTGTTGAGCTTAAAGAGCTAGACCTAACTGGAAATTACCTCAAAGTCATTAAAGCCAATGTATTTGTTAAACTCACTAAACTGCAAAAACTTTATTTGGCCCGGAATCAAATTGCGACTGTGGTACCCAGAGCTTTTGTAGGCATGAAGTCGCTCAGATGGCTGGATTTGACAAACAACAAGTTGACTTCTCTCCACGACGACACATTCCTGGGCCTCCACAGTCTGCATGTACTGCGTCTTTCCAACAACTCTATCACGGGTATTAGGCCCAGGACCTTTCGCGATCTGCAGTACGTGGAAGAACTGCGACTAAGTTACAACAGAATTCGAACTCTGGGGGACAGGATCTTTGAAGGGCTTGGCCACCTCGAGGTCTTAGAACTAGAGCACAATCAAGTGCAGGAGGCACAAATGGGTAGTTTCACAGGCTTGTCTCATGTGGCTGTCATTAACCTGTCTGGGAGCTGCTTTAACAGTCTGCCAGACCAAATGTTCAAAGGACTGTCAAAGCTTCACAGCCTACATCTGGACAGAGGTTGCCTAACACGGATCACAGCTCAAGCTTTCACCGGGCTCTCTGGTTTACGGAGGCTTTTCCTTCAACACAACAATATCTCTGTGGTGGAGTATCGGAGCTTTGTGGATCTGGTAGGCCTACTGGGACTAGACTTAAGTTTTAATAAGCTGGAGGTTCTTCCAACCAACACTTTCTCTGGCCTCAAGAATTTGGAGTACTTGTTGTTGTCCAGTAATGACTGTCGACAGTTTCTGCAGAATGGAACAAAGCAGTCACTTCCAAGGCTCCGTTATCTGGATCTGAGAGATAATGCCTTGACAAGCACGGTCCCTAATTTCTCAGAGAGCATGGAAAAACTTTTGCTGTCAGGAAACAGGTGGAAATGTGACTGCAGCGTACTTCCACTCAGAAACTACAGCTTGAGGAAACCACTGGTAGTACCTCGCCAGGTGGAGACCCACGCAGAGGGTGAAGAGCCTGACACAACTATTACCATATATAACAACATCACATGCACCAGCCCACCACGTCTAGCTGGTCAGGACCTGCGGGATGTGGATGGCGAATTCTTTCAAAGCTGCTAAGCAGACACACAAATGTTTAAGCAATAGGTTGTTACACCGTAGAGAAACTGTTACCTGCCTCTACATCATATATTCAACAGTTTAAATTCATTCATATTAATAAAAGAAAAATCAAGACTTTTTTTTAAGTTTCAATTATCAACAGATAAATCATTGCAAACTGATGCCTTTACAGAAACTATTTGTTTAAACAAATATTTAGAGATTGCTAAGAATATTTTCAAAGACATTTTTATGAATAATATCAAATGTTAAGCAAGTATTCTTTGTACAAATTCAGTTTACAATAGTATTAGAGAGCATGATGAACTGCAAAGACCTCTGTTTAATACTTGTGAGGAGTTGCTGGACATAGATACAGGTGTAGATATTTTCAAAAAACAAGATAAAATGTGATGCATTGTGAATGTTTTTTGTAAATATGATAATTAAAGAGGCATCATATTTGATTTTTCACAATATCCAATATTGTGTTTTCGAGCTGAATTTGTCTGATTGCTGATGCTGGTAACAATAAAATGTTTTCACCTAATTACATAGAATTCAAGCCTTCTCCATGGTGACAGTCTGGCACACACTAACATTTTTTGTTTTTACATTTGTTTACATTCACTGGAAAAAATGAGTCCAGCGAAGTTACATCAAAATTTATCCCCCCAAAAAGTTGCAATGTGGTACTATACATAATCCCATTATCAAATATATGGGGTAAAAAACAAAAATAAGAATCTCTAAAACCCTTATCATTCGATAACGAAGGCTTGCCAATATTATCATGTATCCTTAATTTAAAAAAAAACAAAAAAAAACAGAAAGTAAAAATGATAATGATGATAATGATGATAATAATTATTATTATTACGATTATTAAGGTGAACATCTGAAAGGATTTACTGAGGTTGCCTGTTATCAATTGCAACATTTTGAAATTTTATGATACAATAAAATTGGGTTGAACTTCAATGAGGGCAAGATAGATATGATGTGAATATAAGGACAAGTTATACAGTTATGCAACGACAAATACAGCAAACACATATCAGACTATAAGGGGATAGTCTGTATGTTGGCTCTAGTTACCACCATCTAAAAGAAATACTGTAGTCAGAAAGATAGATGCATTTAGCACAATAAGTAATTTACTCTGACACGTGACCTATCGTCTCCTAGTGATTCAATTTAAATTCGGAATTCTAGCATCCATATAGATAGTCGGTCAATATTTAGCATACTTTTTAAAATTGCGGTCAAAGTGAGCCGTCAAACTCTTGTTTGCGTGACCTACCTCAAACCTGCCCCCGATCAAGTAAAACTTTGGTCACGTTACAAATAGTTTGTTTAAACGTAGAATACTTTTACTCTTAAAAGTGTGTGTTGACTGAACTGGTTCCAGTATTTCTGGCAGCACCTGAGTGCAACACAGTTGACGAAGCGCACGTGTCCCGGAAAAGAACGCGTTTCGTTGCCAGGGGAAACCAGGAATCGCTCAGGTAAACGGCCTGGTAAGCGGTACGAGGAAGCAACGATAAAGACTCCTACTTGCTGACCTTTTTCCCAGCTAGAGATGGATACGAATCATTCTTCGTGTTGGAATTCAATCTTGGAGAAAGTTAAACAAAACACACCTACCATGGACATGGACTTTTCCGCAGTAAGCTTTTTTTTTTTTTTTATTATTCTAAAAGTGCAGTGATTTCTGCTAACTGACAAAGACCTACGCAACAAAAAAAATAACATTTGATTGCATATAAACCATCCAATAATGCATTCTTCTGAAATTACAGCCTGAAACTCAAGAGATTGTCGCCATACATCAAAGACCAGCTGGTCTTTCACTGGAGGTCCCTGAAGACTTCAGTTTTTCTTTAGAATATCCTGAACTAGAGGTTTGTGAAATATACTTCCACCAAGACGGACGCTGATGTCATGAAGCGCAAACAAACAATGTTAATCAGTTGATATTTTTTAATGTGTGTGTGTGTGTGTTTTCTCAATCAGGAACAGTTGAAACCAATAGCACAGACAAGCAGGCCAGATGATATTTTAAAACAGTTGGATGATGCTGAAACTGTAGAAGATACTCCTCAGTGGTATACACAATGCTCTGACGCTGCCGTTGTGGTGGGTTTAACTTTCACCTTCCTGATTAAAGTGCAATAGAATCAAGACGCATGAAAATATCCTTTCCCCTCTCTTAACCCTTACAGGCAGGTGAGAGCAAATGTATGGTGGTGACTGATGCCTCGTTAAAACCAGACAACACAAAATCCAATGCCCCCATCCTCTCATTTGCAGTGAGTGTGCTCAGTGAAACTGGCGTATGAATTCAGAAGTCACTGATGATGCAGATAAATGTATTCCTTTGCTTTTTTATAAACACGAAAAAATTTCCACTTGTGATCTGTACATTCAGAGACTCGACCAGTGGGATCTGGATGATGTCCTCAAGAACATGAAGTTCGACAGACTGTCAATGCCGCGGTGTATATCAGTTGAAACTGTGAAATCACATGCAGGTAAGTCATTCTGACATCCATACAGAATGTTTTGGATAAACGTGCTGTACTTTCAATCCACTCTCTGTTCATAGATGCTGAAGAAAGCCAGTCTAAGGTGACTAATATCCTGCATAGACTTTCTGCTTTCTGCAATAACCAGTCTGTGTCGGAGCCTGCGGAAAATCCAAACTGCGTGAGGTACTTAAAGTCACATCCAAAGTCATCTTACTGTTTTGTGACCACAACGGTAAGATGATAGTAATTGATAAGGGTAATCACTTGTTTCTGGCAGACAAGATAATGTGTGGAACAAATCACTGGCAAAGATGGGAGCAGAGCTGCCGACGAGTCACCAGGAACATCCAACTGTTTATATTGACCTGCGATGTCCTGATCCTTCATTAAAACCAGTAAGGACATCCCCAAATCTTTCATCAGAGTTCAAATTGGCTGGCAAACACAACAGTCCAAAGGAAAAAACAACTGCAAAGAAACACAATCTTAAAGATCACGCAGGATCCCAAATGAATGGCAGGTAAGCATAGAAAACTGCATTAGAAAACATTTGTCATGCCTGGCTTCAGCTCATTTTGTTACAGTTCATGTTGTCGTCTCTGCTCACAGGGAAGTGACTGGCAAGAGCGTATTACTTCAAAAACTGCGGGAGATGAGTAGAAATGGGAATAAACATCCTGACAAATGTACAGTTCGTCCAAAAGCAGAGGAAATGAAGGGGAAGCCACCTCTCACTGTGGAGTCTATATGTGGCCATGACTCACGCCATCTGTGGGAAGATCAGCAGTTTTCACCTCTGCAGTCCAGGAAACCAAAAATGGAAAGCCCACTATACGCTCAGGGCATTTCTTTTCAGGAACCACAACAGCAGAGGTGTGAAATATGTCTATATTTATTTAGCACATCATTAACAAAAGACAAATATCTTATTTGCGATGTTGAATCTGTTAGTGACCAACAGAAGAGACCCATTAAGCATCCTGAACAAGACCAAGAGATCCTTAAGCAGCTGGAAAGTCATCGTCCAGCCAAATCTGTGTATCTGCAGCAGCCAGCTGCTGAAAGGACGGATGTTCTGTATGAGTTTGTAAGTGTCACACAATGAGAGAATTAAAGATTAATGCCCAGTACATTTGCCTATACTTACTATAACTTGTTTTTTAGGAGGTTTCTCATCAAGAGTCAATAAGCACGCTACCAGAAAACATTGAAAGTCAGGGATGGATGCTACTGAGTGTCAGCCTTTCCAGTCCTGGTATGGTTGGATGCATGAAAGCTGCTAGTGGAAAAAGAAAACATTTGCATTCAGCTGAGACTAAATCACACATCTACAACACTTTAGTTGCTTGGTTTTTGTCTTTGGTGAGTGGGCAGTGGCTTCTCTCCCCTAATGCAGGCAATAGTTTGTCATGCGTGACCCTGAGTTTACTGGTGACTTGTTTATGTTTGTCAGGCTGGCCCAGACTCGTGTCACACTGAGGATACGGTTGGTGCAAAGGTCCCGTTCCGGGTTGCAGGACTTCAGCAGTTGAGGACAGAGAATGGACTGGCTTTGCATGTCTTAGCTGTGGCTCATCACTGTTACACATCAAAAGTGAAGAGAAAGTTTAAAAAACATTTGACGTGTTCTGTCAGAAGTCTGACGTTTTAACACATTCTGTTTTTTTCTTTTTATAGAAAAGGGATTTAAACATCAATGCACCCTCCTACAACCATGTCTGCAGATTTCTGTCAGATACCTCACTAACTGCAATTGCCAGCTGGTTACCTCAGTTCAAAAGCCTGCTGGATCAGCAACCCTTCACCTCACCTATCTGCCTACCTTCATCCTCTTTAAATTGTTTTATCTCTACCACTTTCAGCAAAAAGGTGAGTCAACGAGTCAGTGAATGAGCTTTCTCATAGCTCATAGTCGTCCTTGTTTTGTTGACTGGATTTTGTTCCTGTGGCTTTGTACTTTAGGTTATAGATAAAACATTTGGTCTCAGTCCAGGGTTTTACTGGCTGACAGCTGAAACTCAGGAACTGTTTTTTAAGGGGAAAGAAAGCAAACAAGAGCTCCACACAGAGGTGAGTGTGTGCTCCTCCACAGTAAAGTTGACTGTTTGCAATAACATTTGTTCTTTTTTTTTTTAGTGTAAGAGGCTTAGGCTTAGTAGCAACTGAACTTATCTTTCCCTTCAATGTTGGAGCAGGTATCAGTGGCTCTGGGGTGCAGTGGCTTCTTCCAAAATCCTTTAATAACACACTACACCCTCCATCTGCTCCTTGACTCGGGGCTTGACGTGTGTGGTCTGCGGCTGCTTTATCCACCCCAGCGGCTCCTGCGTGAAAGTGGTACCACACAACTAATGCCATATGTTCTCAAAATGATTCAGTATCTCTATTTTTGGTCATTGCTCAATGATAGCTAGATCAGTGTTCTCACTATATGAAAATGATGTTTGAAAACTCTTTCTCTTTTTCAGGTCTTCTGCCAGTTAACCAGAGGGCCGATGAGCCCTGCCAGCCCGTCCTTGCCCTTGCTGTTCGGGGTCCTCATGCCCATTCATCGCTGAAGAATATAACTGCCGCTTTACGTCCTCTGCTGCTCAAGAAGACGGAGGAAACTTCTGTCGACTTTCGGGGCGTCAGAAATCAAGAGCCTTCCCTTATTCACTGCTCTCAGCTGACCGGTCAGGTCCACAGGGAGCTGTGCTTGTGGTTTTCAGGAAGACTTCAAGGAGGAAGTGCACAGAATCCCAACCGGCACCTGAGCAGGTCTGCTGTGAATGTAGCAAACAGGAGCAAAAGTCATTCAACAACGTTACATTTGTGTTGGCAATTTAAGTCTAACCACTGCAACAAACGAGCTTTAGAAGATACAAGTTATTTCATCTATAGCCTTTATGAGGTCTCCACAGATTTCCAGTGACGCTTAAGTCAGGCACTGTGAAGGCCATTTTACAGACAGAGCAGAATTTTACTCATCAACTTTTAGATTTAGACTTTAACCAGTACTATAACAGGACAAAGAAGCAGAAAAAAAACAAGTTTTAGCCTCTTTTATATTGTCACCTATTTTTGGTCTAATGATGTTAGACATTCTCATTTTCCTTGCAGAGTTGAACCTTCAGATGACAGAATCAGAGGGAGTCAGTTTACTATTAGCAGGTCTTCTTCTCTGCTGTGTGCCACAACAAAAGGTATATTTCAGCAAGGCAAAATTACCTTCAGGGCAAAGTAGCTTCTGTCCACGTTTAATCTTTAACTTTGAATTTTTATGATCCTTAGTGAGTGAATTTTTTATTTATCAACATTTCATTCAATGCACTGAAAATGGATATTCCCTTTGGGCGAACTGTTAATCCTTCCCTCCTCTCTGATAGCGGACTTACTCCTCGTAGTTTCACCTGTTGTGCCTCCACGTTTCTATGGACAAGTGCTGGTTACATGTGAACGCAGGGGTTTCAGCCTCATGGGGCTGCAGAGGCTGCAGCTTCAGAGCAATGCAGCCACTGTCCTGGGACTCACCGGCCAACAGGTAGAACCATTCACTCAGTCGTGTCAGAAGGACTGTGTCTCGAGGGAAACAGCAAGAAGATGATATAAGGCTTTTTTTTTAACCTACTGTCACAATAGAAACAACAGAAATCGCTTCCTATACTTGTTTATGTCTTGATGGTTTCTTTACATCCTTGCAGGTGACTGTATTCTGCAGTCCACCTCCTTCCATTCCAGATCAGGCAGAGCTGAAGCCCTCACACTGCCTTGTGCTACTACTGCGGAAAGAGAACATGTCCCGCCACAGTGTTACTCTGCCATCAGGTCTCAAATTCCATGTTAATGTTTTACAGGGAACAAAAATGACTTCTGTCAAATTACATTTGAAAAGATACAGCGAGACTCTTGTTATTTCCACGTTTAACCATGATCTTATGTTATATTGCTTCAGCCCTAATGAGAGAATTCAGGGCTCAAAAGTTACTGGGTTGCCTCGACTCAGCAGAGCTGAGCTTATGCTTCCACACCGCTCCATACAACAAGAACATGTTCAACATCTTTGGTAAGCACAATGTATACGGTGTCCCAGCAATGATCCACTATTATCGTTGTCTGTGTTTAAGAGACGTTTTCTTTTTAGTTAGGCGTATGTGGGCTGTGCCAAATCCATCCGGTGTGATACTATCACATCGTAAGTGTTCACCCGAGTCTGACGCGGAACAGGTGCTGACTTTGACCCTGTGTGGGAAGGACATGAGCCAAAATCTGAACCTTTTACACAGAGTTCTTACCCAAGGATCAGAGGGTGGGTGGAATTTCTGAGAATGCAGCCTGTCCTTGATTTTGTTTACTGCTCCCACCAATTCCAAACAGTCCAACAAATGTAAAAACATGCATGGTTTAATGAATGAACAGATTAGCAGTAAATGTAACCCCTTCCTTACTTTTCGTTGTTTGCAATGCTTTGTTACTCTGTACTCTAGGTGATACGCGACATGCTGGATTGGAGCTTCTTGGCCTGAAATGGCTGCCTGTGTTGACCCGACATCAGGCCCAGGAGCTGAGTCCTTACGAGGTGGGAGAGCAGCTTTTCCAGAAAAGCGTGGAAGATCTGATGTCAACGTCTGCTCTAGTGTGTGCTCTGAGAGCGATAGATGCTTTTTCTTCAACGAGGAAGCGTCTGCTGCTCAGCTACCCTCACAATCTCACCGTCCTGATGTCACCCACACCAGAGGTGGCCCTCAGACAGGCCTCACTCCTTTTTTTTGATCATGAAATAATTCTTGGTAAGTTTGCTCTGCTGTGCAAATACATGCAATCAGAGTCCCCATCTCTTGAGGGATGTTATTGAAATGCTGGTATTGCTTGAGATACTTTAGAGCGTCGGTGCTTTTTCTTTCAGACCGACAGGTGTTGTTCACAGTGTGCCTGTTCAAACCGAGAGTCTGGAATCACGCTCTGGCAGAAATATTCTGCGAGCTCCAGCAGAGTGGCCTCACAATGGCGGGCCTGCGGGTAGTGACCCAGAACAAAAGTGATGCCACTTCACACTTGCTGGCAGAAAGTGAGCAGTACCTGCGCTCCGGCTCCCTTGCTCTCTGCCTCCGGGGAGAAAACGCTGTGAAGAGGCTGCTGGACGTGCTGCGCCAAGAGGACGCATCCCTATGGTTGACCTGTTATGGTACGACCTAGTTACAGCACCTGTTAACAGTGGCCTTAGCAGCACATTAGTACACATACGCTAACGTTACTGCACGTTTAAAAGGTCAGCCACTCATTTTACAGGATCAAGATCATATCAACAAGCAATCAAGGATGTGAAGGCCCTTTTCCCCGAGGGGCTCTGCTGTACTGAGACCAGCACCATGAGACAGGAACAGGTAAGCATATTAAGCATATGACCGACAGTGACAAGGTCTCAAAGTTACACTATTTTTAGAACTTTGGTTACACTTTTTATGGATAGAATACAGTTTCTGCTCTTTTTCCAGATACCGATTTTGTGTTCAGACCCTGTGGCATCTGCGGAGCGCAAACAGAGCTGCACGCTGAATGTGGCACAGGACAGTCTGTCGGCACTGCGACCACATGGAGGTGTGGGTTACTTTTCTAGTTTTGTTCACGAGGCTGTTGGGTAATTTTTAACAACTCGGTTTTTTATTTTATTTTATTTATCTTTTCTTTTAATCAGGCTTCTTAAAGACTTTTTGTTAAAGAAAATATTAAATAAAATATTAGTCAAAATGTATAATTCGGAAATGAAGAAATTAAAATGATTAAAATAGACCCACTGGTAATTATGTTGTTTTTTTAAATAAAGAAAAGAAAAAATACATAATTGTACTCCTTACCCCATCCCCCATTCAGGACTACGGATGGAAAATAGCACTTCTGCTAAATCCGATGTAACCATCTTGTTGTTGTTGTTCATGAAATGGCAATGATTTATGGTATTGCCTGCTGTCCTTTAAATTAACTCATTCATTCATTCAGTTGAGAGCCGCTATGCTTTAGTGATGTAGACATAATCATGCAAATATTCCTCATTCTGGCATTACAATTTACTTTAGAGTCAAACACTGAACTTTGCATCTTATTTAATCATTTATTGGGTTTGGGCAGTGGATCTCCGAGAAATGATGTTGAAATATTACTCTATTCCAAGTGACCTCTGTGCATAAAATAAATGTCCTGGCTGTTTGTTTGTTTTTTGGTACCAGGGTCCCTGATACACAGAGCCCTGTGGCAGACAACCTGCTTACTGGTACCTTTAAAAGCTCCACCACACAGCCAAACGCATTCCCAGCTGGAGATTGTGGAGCAGCTGCTGAGGTCAGGCTGCCATCTGGTGGCAGGAAGAATGAGCATACTGGACAACGAGCAGCGGAAACATATCGCTGAGATACTCACAGTGTCGTTAGGTGGAAGAGCGAAGGTGAGTCATGTGGTCGGCGCTTCTTTCCACAAACAGTGTTGTCAGCCGTTAATTTTCACTGCTCCTGTGTTGTTAAAAGATGGCTTATGCTTACACCGCCTGGTGCCTCATCGTGGCTCTTCAAGGGGAAATGATTGTGGCTGGCCTTAGGCCGATGCTCGAAAGGTACAGAAAAAGACAGCTCAAATCTTTTTTGCTTTGTTTAGAATTTCAACGTGTGACTTTCCCCCCTTTTGTCTTTCACCACCACTGCAGAATTTACCAGGACAGGCCAGACCTGTCAGAACAAGTGGGGAAAAAGGTCGTCTACCCAGAAAGTGAAAACGAGGTAAAATACTTACATACTGGTAAATGATCATACATAATGACATGTTTCAGAGTTCAAGTTTTGGTTTTAGGTTTGTGTTTATTCTTAAAAAGATGAACAAAGTGTGTCTTGAACTAACTAGAATCAGTGTCTTAATTACAATCTTTTCTTCCTCCAGGCCAAACAACTGATACGTTACCTATTCGATGCCTCGTCTCCTGAGAGCTGCGACACCGCAGCGCCGTAAATGTGCCATTTAGCGCCTTTTCCAAAGATAATGCAACATTTCTCTGCAACGACACGGCTCCTCGTCTGCTGCTTTTAGATGAACCAATTCTGACTCAATTAGTCAATGTACTCTAATAAATATTTCTATGAAAAGAATGGTCGATTTTTCATGTGCAATTTGTTGTTTTTTTTGCCGTTGTTGATCAGGATTGAGACAAAAAGTATTCACACGTTTCAGATGAAAAATTGTTTTAATTTTCAAGATGATAAAAATAATTTGTGAACTCTGTAAACCATTGCATAACTGTAGTGTAACCATTTAAACAAGTGTTAACAAACTAGTAATACACTACAGTAAATATGCGGTACACAATCTTCCATGTAGAAAAGAAACATCTAGTATTCTAAGACTTGCACCGGTTTTTGTGTTCACAACACAAAAATATCAATATACCAACAGAATAATTTCTACAATTATCAATATAGAATGTCCTACATGTTCATACACCTTGTCACAAAGGGACATGTTTGTTTGTTTTTTATATCTATAAATAATGCCTACACCCACTGACTATGAGTGAATACTTCCATGAAATGCATTTTCCTCAGATTCAACACGTTCTCCATTCAAATTATTTTACCCTGAGAAAACCACATTTCTTTCCTTATTTTGTCCCGTTACACTGACAAATAGAAACTTGCATTCGTTTAAGTTCTAATAAATTTTTATTGAATAGCAATTTCACAACTAGATGCTACATCATTATCAATTAACTGTGCTCCATAATATCCAGTGACCTATTAGTTGAATATCTAATTTAGAACAATACATTCAATATTTCAGGTTTCTGATATTCAAATAACATTTCCACTAAAATAAAAAGAAAAAAAGAAAATGTACATGGACCAACTGGTTCCACATTCAGATGAATTACTTTTGACCGTGTACTAATATGTTTACTTAATTTGAACAGCTCCATACATCATATTCATAAAACATGTACAAGATTGCATAAATCTTCTGGCTCCATTTTCATAAAGTTAAAAACAAACAAACAAAGCAAAAAAAAAAAAAAAAAAGAAAGAAGACAACAACTAACAATAATGCAAAACAGATGAAACCATTCCGATGCAGAGCAGAGCATGGTGCATTTACCACTGTTCATTGACAAGATTCTTCCTATTTGGTGCTTTTTCTCACAAATAAATTACGTTTTGGTGCTGAATGGCTAATTAAGATCATGAATCGGCGTATTCAGTGGTTAGGTATTGCTGTGTTTTCTTGAACTGTCGGGCTAATACAGACTGAGAAAGACAATCATCACTAAGCTCTAACCTGTGTCTCGTTCTCTCCACAACGGTGAAGCAGATCTCATTAGGGTTCGCAGTTTTCCAATCAGTGAAGGTGGCTGAATGCAAAGGGCCTTTAGCAATCACATCATGGTCCACAAAATTATCGTAAGGCACTGGAATTTTGATTCCGATTAACCATGTTATAGATTTTATTTTCAGTCAATCCACATTATGCAATTATTAAAGGCACAGATTTATTCCAAAGTAATTGGTCCGTTTAAGAGACAATTTAAACAATCTGAAGAAATGCATATAACTTTAAGCTGTGCTTACCAAACGAATGTTTAATGTCTTTTTTTTCCTTTTTTTTTTTTTTTAGAAAACTTGGCCAAGAAGATTTTTCTCCAGACTGAGGGCCCACAAACAAATAACCCTAACAACTCAGCTGCAAATGTGTCTGCCATCGATGCTTCACAATCATTTTTCTGTCCCTGGAATAACAAAAAAAACGTATTCAGACCACGGCTTAAGAAATAGAAAACAGACTGATAGAAAGAAAGCACCTTACAGTCACTGTAGGCCTACCATAACAATACATAATGCATACCTATCACTTTCCAAACCATCAAGCAAAAATCAAACTAAATTTACTTTAAACAGTACTGTAGTGAAGTTTATATGGCCACTTCAGAAGCACAAATGTCATTAATCAAGACATTCCTTCACTGTAGACAACATTTAAACTAACATTGAATCCTCGCTTAAGGTCAGCATGTGCGAGCCATTATTGCACAATCTGCCATAAACGTATACTTAACACAAATCCAAAAGTACAAATACACATTTCGTAAAGATCTGACCCATGCATTTCTGATAGTCAACTATACCTAACCGTAGATAGAAAAAGATGCCATTGATTACCTCTAAGGGAACTTTAACCTTTTAAGGTAATAGGTGATTTCCTTGTTGTTGTCTTTTTCATCAATTTAGAGTTCTTACTGAAGCAAAACAAATTCTGAAATGTACTCGAAAAGCAAAGCAATACCAGGACAGGTCTTTGGTTAAACTGCAAAAGAATGGGCACAAGTCCATTATTGATGTAAGCAATGATGCAAGTCCTGTTGTTGACTCGCTTATGAGGATTTATGTCCTTCTGAACGAAACGTTAAAGCAGAAAAAGAAAAAGAGAAAATCCCTCCGTTCACAACGTTGAACTTAGTCTCGGGTTCATCTAGACAACCTCGGTGTTTTGGACTGTCGTTTATAGCTTCGGGCGAGACTTGGCTGAGTTAAAAACGACAGGCTGATCGGGCCGATACTTTAGGCGAGTTATCTGAATTCTGCCAAAGGGTCAATTTTCCCTTTACAACACTTATTTGGACAGCTACTAGAACGACACTTTGGTTCGGTTAACATTTCACACCAGACATCATAAATTTAGTTGGCTTCACAGGCAAAAACAAAAATAACCCAAAAGACTCTGAATTAGCTGCGTCGTACACCACTATCCAGTGTCCAGAGGAATAGAAAGCTGACAAGTGTTAACCTTCCATCTATTTAAAGAAAAGACAATCTATAATAGTACAGGCCCGGGACATCATATTAAGTGATTTACAAAAGTACTGAAACCTTGACTCAAATGGATTTACAAACGAACAGTTCAATCAAAAAAAAAAAAAAAAAAGAAAAGAAAAAGATTAAGTCAAGTTAGATGCATAAGACAAATTCTTTCATAGTTTATGATTTGAGCTGTGGATGCACAACAACATTCAAACATCTAAATGTATAACAAGAAACTACATTAATACCTTTTTCCAGTAGCAGCGAAGCTTGCAGAAGTTATTAAGCCTTACCTACGTAAAAATAAGTCAATACAAATATTCTGGCAGTGTGACACAGTGCGAACATTTTTTTTTTCTTTTTGTAGCTGGTTACTATATCGCATGACATGCAATACCAGACGTGTTCAGCCTGCCTTTTATGCTGTAATATAGTCATGAAAATGCTAAAATACCACAACCTTTTTGATATTGTCCTCTGAGTTGCTTAATTGTCATTTGTGAGAATGTAAACAATGCATTATCCCATATTCATAAGTAGCAAAAAGTGTACCTGGATACATGATTTTCTACTGATTTTAAAGCAAGAATAAAAAGGATTTTTTTTCTTTTTCTTTTCTTGTTTTTTTTTTTTGTTTGTATGTTGTTTTTCTTTTAAAACACAGTAGAAGGTCATTTCCATTAGAGGAACCTACGCATAAATCCTATGCAAAATCCACCCTACGAGTAAACTACAGAATTCTTCATTCAATTTTTTTTTTTTACAAGAAAACAAGAAACTGAACTGTTTAAAAAGCATTTTTGTATGTTGCTATACAAATTTCATGTGTCCAACGTTTGCATACTCCCAAATGTAAGGTTGGAAAAACCTCATTTTTCAAGAGTGAACCTGCACCAAAAGAGCACCTCAACCAAGGAATGAGTGTGTGGGTGGTTAGCCGGGGAGTAGGGTCAATTTCTCTGGGCCAAGTCAGGACACAGGCACTGACAATATTAACCTACAATTACTTTCAGCAGAAATACTTCATGGAATTTGGCCGAATACAATTGGAATATACTCGTATACACATATAGTCAAACGCACATAATGATGCTTTTGCCGAGTTAAATACGCAGAAACCTGTGCACAAGCTTTAACTACTTGTGTTTGCTCTGACAATTCTACACGTAACCTTTTCAACTAAGGCAAGGCACTTAGAGTTAAGAGGCCGATATGTTCTAGACAAGGTCAAGAGGCTAGATTCCTACAAAAAAAAAAGAAAGAAATCAAATCACCATTTTCAGGCTTATAGCAAATACAATACATGCTCTTCTAATGGCTAAGCTATATACTTTTCTACATAACAAAACTAACTGAAAGAAAAACAGCCTTAACATGTAGCATGTGCCTTACTGATATTACAGCTGCTGGTTACACCTACGACGCAGTTTAAATTTGCACTTGTTTGATTGAATTGTATAAATCTAACTATGAAAGTAGAAACTATTAAGTACTTTTTCTATGAAATCCTAAGATGTAGAACCATGCCGTGACTTAACAATAGGAAACATGAAATATTCAAATTATGTTTCACAGTACACACAGAAGCTTCAGACATTAGCTTATGTAGGGGAAAAAAAAAACAAGTATAAATCTAAAAAAGAGACACAAAAGAATAACTACAAAGCAGCTTAAAGCAAATGTCTATATACCCATTAATAAAGCCCCGTGTCAACAAAGTGCTTTTAATAAGAAATCAAACTTTCTCAGAAGGTTGGTCAAAAAGAATGACGTTTGACTGTTTGCATTAAAAAAAAACTTATCGGCCATGAAATTCTATTTGTTTTTTGGAAAATTTGGTTTAATTAAAGAGGAACACAGTAAATTCACAACATTCATCTCTGATGGTGTTGTCTGTTAGTCTGATTCACTGCTGCTTACGCAAATGCGTCATTGTTAGAGACTTTTTTCTGCTGTTGCAGAGAGCTTTCACCAAAATGAAACATTTGCCCATCAAACGCTCCCGGAAATGTCGGCTCTAACCCATTTAGAAGGGCTGTTCTCCAAAGCGTGGATTTTAATCACTGCCGCTCAGAAGCAGGTCAATAACTCTCTTCACCCAGCAGTTTCAGAAGCTTTATGAAATGGTGAGCTCAAGAGTTATTAGGCTAAATAAATACAATATTCCTGAATTAAACGTCACATTCAGGTCGACGAGGCATCCGTTTCCTTGATTTGCTCTCAACTTAGCTTTTTTATTTTTAAATTTACGTGTATTCCTCTTTTGTTAAACTCCGCTCCCAGTTTTGCCCATTTTATGTGTGAAATGGATAGATTCTTTTCCTGGATGGTTTTGTTTCTGCGTTATGAAGTGCGCCTGCTCTCTCTGATCAACACGAGCAGAACATTTTTATCTTTACTTTGCTATAAAACTGTGTGACCGACAATAAGAAAGTATGTGACAAATACTGCAGTTTTTTTTTTTTAAAGAACTATATATACGTATAACTGTTGATGATAAAGCAACAGATTAAAAAGAAAACTTTCTTTTTTTTTTTTTTACAGATTCTACAGTATTTCCTTTGAGAAACTGGTGTTGAAATGCCTTCAAAGTTCCTCTGGGACAACTTTAAGTGCATCGTAAAGTTCATATGCAGCCACATAAGACGGATGATCGAATATGTCAACTTGAACCCATATGTTCGTTTAGAATGTCTGAAGGATGAGACAAGGTCTCATTGGGCAATTCGTTTTCTTATCCAAGTGCATGGCTTTTTTTAGAGAAACAAATCGCTGTGACTAGTGTAACATGAGCATAAAATGAGCAAAAACAATGACTGAATCCCCTTTATGCAATCTGATTCATAAAACTATTTATTTTCCTCAGTCAAACATCATTTTATCCGAAGTAATTCGATCACTGAAAGAAACAGACATTTCTGTTGTAGAAAATCAATCATCTGTTAGTAGTTTTTCAAAGGGCTAATTCTTTAAATAGTACCTCGAATAACTGTACATCACCACTTCAATATTTTTGTTCTACAGTAGGGACATTCTGTTTTGCTAGGTGCACAGTTCTCACATAGTACATAATGTTGGCAAGGTTGCAGAACAACGCAACGATCATGCTTTTGGCAAACTATACATTTCTTTGACTGAAGCTGATATATTACCTGTTGAGGGAAGAAAAGAACGAATCAGCTGCATCCTAGGAAAGCACAGTTCATGCAGACTTCTCAATAAGCATGCTTGATGGCAAACATGGATGTGAATAATACAACCGTCTATAGAAATATGCAGGAGCTAGAAACGAAATTTGAGAGATCTAGGTTTTCTTACCCCATCTATAAGGTCTAGGTCATTACGCAGCTGACTCTGGATGGAGTGAAGCTTTGACAGAGGGAGCTGGTCCAGCTCTCCATAGCTACGAAGAAGAGGTGTTCCAGGGGTGCGACAAAGCACATCAAAGTCCCCCTGGAGCTCTTTCAGCTTGCGCTCAGTTTCTTCCCATTTCTGTTCAGCCAGCTGCCGCTCTGCCTCGGCCGTCTTTGCTTGCTCCTTTGCCTCACGTGCGTCTTTCTGGCAAGCTTCACAGGCCTGGAACAAAAGTCAGTGTTGTGTTTGAACAACTCCGAGCAACGAAACGGAGACTGCTTTGATACACTGAGGTATATATATTACAGTGCGAGTTCATTTAAGAACACTGACCTGTTTGACCTGATGCCAGGCCTCCTCCCATTGTTTGATCTTCCTCTTGGCTTCATCCAACTCTCTAAAAAGGCGGGTCAGATCAGCACTGCTGGTTGTGGAGGTTAGGCTGCTGAAAACTGGAGATGGACTTGGTGAAAAGCTGCCACTAACAAAGTCCCAAATGTTGCTAGCTCCTCCATTCAAGCCTACATGAATGAGTTCAAGACCGAACACAAAGTTTTTTTTGTTAATTACTCCCAAGTAAAACTGGAAAACTGTGAATCGCAATTGAATTAAAAATGATCAAACATTCAAGGTTTAACATATCATAATTCTAATTGAACTTTTGAGTTAAGCTAAACAAAGTGGTGGATACAAAAGGTATCTACTCAAGTATATACTATAAAACAAATGCTCTTAAGTTCACTTGGGACAAAATGTCCGATGCCGCCGGCTTACCCAGAGAGTTTTGTGAAGAAGAGGTGGGTGTTCCCAGGAGGCCATGCTCTTGCTTGGCTAACATGTTTGGATGATGATTTTGCTGAGACATTGTCCCAGACAGCAGGGACTGCGACAGAGACTGGGAGAGGGAGCTTAGCGGGGAAGTGGAGAGCGATGACGAGGAATTAAAAGAGGATGATCGTGCCAAGGAGCCAGGAATGTTAACAGGAGCAGATCCACTTAGCACCCTTTGACCTGAGAGACAAAGCACAAGCAGCTGTTCCTTAGAAATACACAAACTATGAAAAACAACTTGCATCATCAACAAATCAAATGACTGAGCGGTTATAAAGGAGCTCCTTACTTGCCAATCCTAAACTGTTATCTTGCTCCTCTAGCTCCTTATCAAGAGATGCAACATTGATGTCACTAAAGTTGAGGTCCAGTGCAGATCCTGATGGGAAACAAAATACATCTGATGTTTGACCACAGAATTCAGAGAAGGGGGGGTTCAAAGCATAACCCATTCAACTTCAACAAGGACTTACCTATAACAGACTCCACTGTATTGCTCCCTGGATAGAACGGAGTGGCTTTTGCATTCATTGTTGATAAGGTGGTGGGTGAAGAACTGTCTGAACCAATGCTAGAGGCCAAGCTTGATGTTATGCTGGAGGTAAAGCTTGTTGCCAAAGGATTCACTGCAGAGAATACAGTATGTTGGGTCTAAAGGGAAAGCAGAGAGAGGCGTTGAATCCTCATGTTGTTAGCGACAGGTTTTGACCCAAATAAAAAAAATAATGTATTCACAAACCTGTTTTTCTTGGTCCATAAACTTTTGATCCATTTGCCCTTTGATCTTAATCTACAAATGTCACAAAACAACAGCACATTTCAGCGACAAACCTTGTACATGCAATCACCCAGATTCATAAAAAAAACAAGCATTTTGATACTGACGTTAGTCACAGGCTGACAAAAATAATATATATTTATTATATATTTCACTTCCACTGACAGAGCCAACTGTGACCTGTTGTAGCTCCAGAAATGATGACGTAATAAAATAAACTATTGACACAGTCAGATTTTACTGCAAGTGAGACAAATTCTTCTGTAAGAACATCAGAAATCATCCTGATAGGAAAGTTAGTCATTTATTTAACAAAACTATACCTCTCGAATACAAAAGATGCAAACATTGACCATAAATACATCCCTGACAGCTCTGAAAATGATGCAGTATCACAAGAGCCGAATCTGCAACATTCTAGTGAGATTATGACACATGAAATGACCAAAATTCTATGGAATGTGTGGCTATAAGTGATCAAATTAAAATTAAAATGAAAAATGAAGAAATATGGACTAAAAATGAATGCCGGCTGTACATTTTGTGTGAAGCGTTTGATTTTTATTCTTCCTAAATCTAAAGAGTGCAGTCTTTGTACCTGATCCTCACGTTCAAACCCCGGAGCTTTGGGATAGTTAGACGTCAGAGATGACACACTGGATGTGATGGACTCTGAGCATAAACTACTATTAGTTAGGGACATGCGCCTGCTGATGGATCCCACTGGGGATAACAAACTGTCGCTTCCTGAGCTTGGTGTTACAGCTGAGTTATTAGAACATGAAACCTGAGAAAGAGAAGTGCACATGATCTCAATCAAAAAAAAAAAACAAAAAAAAAATAAAGCCAAAACCATAATTGTGAAAAGTGATGTGAAACTGTGAAAGTGATGGACGACACTGAACACACAACAATTAAATAAGAGCAGCAGTCAAAGAGGCCGCCTCTGTTCTTTTAAAAATAATCTACTAATAACTTATTCATGACAAATGTAGAAAAATACGAACAGAAAAATGAGAGCATGGTGTGACTGTAACTGTGTGACTACTCTTGAAATGCAGCTCTTGGACTGTGTTGGTTCTGATAAAAAAAAACCCAGAGAAGGAAAAAAAGAGGAGACAACATACACTTTCTATTTGTCCGTTGCTACTGTTTGTGCTGGTGGTGGAGTTTCCTCCACTGTTCCACTCAGAAACTGGACACTCGGAATACTGCTGAGAGCCCAGCTGGGACTGTGAACTGGATTGCATCACTGTTAGCAGTGAGTTCATTGTCTCGTCTGCAGAGGTGATTCCTGAAAGCGTTCAAACAAATATTAGGTTTTCATTCAGTTTACAAACACCCAAAAGGAGCGAGAACATTAACGTTCCGATCAATAATATCAGAAGGTAAACAGTCCTGTTTTTAAAATGAGGGAAAACCGAGAAAGTCTTTTCACCAGAGTGTTTTTAAAGTAAAATCTATCATTTTATAGTTCTCCACTCACTTTCTACATGTGCAAACGCACAGAACGGCCCTCGGGGACAGTATCCTGTTTGTCGCATGTCATTACATTTGGTTGATTTGTAGATCTGGGAGGAAGAAAAAACAAATCACAAGTTAATTAGATGCATATATTGAGTTAAGTGGCAAAATGAAACAGAGACTGACGTGTTATGTTTTGGAATCACAGCCACGCCAGTTCTACTCTGCCTGCAGTCAGTATAGCCGTTTAATTGTTTACTAAGATAAAGTGAACTCATTTAAAAACATCTGAGGACCCGAGGAAGGCAGGACCAAAACATCATTTCAAACCAAGTATGAACTTTATGCCCAAAAATCTTGGAGCACTTAATTTTCTTAAGTCAAAGCCTGGCAATCACCTTGAACATGACAATAATTCAGAATATACGTCCAAGTCAACCAAAGCTTATTCCTGCTGTTTCCTTCCATCTCAAACTTACTTGGAAGTTAACAATTTTGCTCACTGCATTTTAACAGTGTTTTACAAAGAAAAAGAAGACGACAAATGCTTTAAGGAGGCAAGAGCGACTTTACGAAATTTTGCTCACCTCTGGATGAAACTGCTGTTCAGTGCGAGAGTGACAATACTGGCAACTGTCTCCACTGTCACACTTGGAGGGTTCACCCCACTCATCGCCGTGTTTCACACTCGGACAAGGAGTTGACCTGCATTCAAAGAGTCAAAACCTTCAACCCTTTCATTCTTAGGAAAATCACACAATAATCTTTCACTTGAACCGAAATGTGGCTCACCTGTACTTAAACTTTCGTGGATTTCGCCTTCGATCCCTACTGTTGTGGTAGTGGGGGCACGCATAGCCCTGTCTGCATAGTCTTGGGGGCTTAGTACACTGATCTGTTTTATAATTGGCTAAAACAAAGTTGGTATCTGCAGAAAGAGTCACAGAGTATTACGTCGTTTCCTCTGTAACTGAAGTATGCTTTGTTTGATCATAAACACACCTTCTCAGGCTTTAAGTGGGATTTACTCACCTTGCCATCGGGGATCCTCTGTTAGAGTTTTCTCAATCATAGCTTGGCTGGCTAGTACGCCAGGCTGCAAATCAGGAATACCTTCCCCAGATCCCAACTGACCGTTCTGGAGGGCCTCTTGTGCTTGGATCTCCCTGAGAACCAATTGTAATAAGTTATTATTTACAGGGGGGTTATCAACTTTTTTAAATGCATAGAGTCCTCAAAACCCCAGTACAAACAAAACAATTATTCCAAACCCACATAACAGAGCTATTCCCTATCATATGGGGCTGATGTACGCCTAAATAGGCTGATTTGCCTGTTACATTGTGAATCGTTGGGGAAAAAAGCTTGCCAGGAATAAGAATAGCAACAATTTGCTTTGCATGTCACCTGATATCATAGACTGGAGGTCGGAGATCATGTGGCCCGTGAGCAAAAGCACAGTGGAGGCCATTCTTCACACAATGCCCTCGAGCATCCGTCTCATGGATACAAGTGCCAGTCTTGTAATACCGTAGATGGTATTTGCGCTCTGTGTCACCAGTCGTCCGGTGCAGATAAGGGCAGCTGTGGGAACAGGCACACAAAATGAAGATATCTCATGAATTGGCCCAAATAAAATGAATTATTAAAAACAACTTGGCATCTCATTGTAGTAATCTACATAAAGGCCTGACCAATCGTAACATTTTTCCACATTTAGAATGGGAGCGTCACTTTTAAAGCATAAAATATCGTTGTCGAGCACGACTTAAACCTAAAATTTTAATAATATTATTATAAAAACATGAGGATTAAACATTTAATTAAAAGGGGGATTCTAGCATGTTTGCAGGCCTAACACAACAGCAATGCCTCAAGAAATGTACAGCCAATAAGCCTCTTGAATAAACCAAAATTTCCCTTCTTGAGCAGCAACAGTTGCTATAGCAACACACAAGGTCATACAAAAATAGCTGCCATTAGAAGAGGAGAAATTGTAAGGACTGCAGTGTGCATCTTCCAATAGTTTAATAATTCCATTTCTCTTTTTCTAAGCCTTATTTTTACTCACTCAAATGCTTTGTCATTTTAAATTAGCCGTCACACACTGTGGCGGTGTTCCTGAGGGTGCCGCCACCGCCTCTTTTTGACAATCCCCGTGTTTAGGCTCTGTATCAGACAGTCAATACATAAATGGTCCCGTCCTCCGACACCAACAGCCCTCGCGAAAATGTTTAGGAACTGCTTTGCACATATCCCGTCCGCATTACAGCTGATAATTACACATTCAGAAAAACACAATGGAATCTGATTGTGAACGGGACACCGTGGGAGACTGGCATTCCTGAAAATGTTACGTTTTTGGACGAAAATGTCTGTGTCACGATACATTCTGCCTCAAATGAATAACAGGAGAGAAGAGACAAGCTTTTAAATAGCCAATCAACTAGAAAAAGAGGTTCAATCATGCAGATCATCATGCAATCATGCATCGGAAAATTCTCTTCCAATGTAACAAAAAAAACCCCAGCAGAACTGTAGAGTTTATCTTTATAACACGAACACACATCACTACCTTTGTGAAGTAAACATTAATGCATCAAATTAGCTTTCATTGTCGTTTTTACACAAATAAGAACTCGTAACAAATTAAAAAAAAAAAAAAAAAAAAGCTCTTTCTTCTTAAGGAAAGTTAATAAACAACCCTTAGATTATTCTACTTTATTGGACTACACAACGACAAAGTGCTGCAGAAAGCAGCAGCATAGCCACGGCATTGTGCCGGATCATGACCCAACACAGGCTGCTTGGCAAAGACACAAACACTAACCATGACTGATCAATTCATCGCAAACCTGTCATCTTCTGAGCTGCTGCGCGCCCATAAAGATGCAACACGGCACTGAGTGTAACGGGGACTTACTCATCTCCATCTGGGCAAATGCCTGTGGTCTCATCGTACTTCGTGCAGTACACGTCGGGGCTGTAGTTGAAGGTTCCGTCTCTCCTTCTTATGGGTCGCCTTCTTCGCTGGTTAAGAAAATGCCAATGAAAGCAAGTAAAGGGTCTGTGCTGTGTACACTTGTGCTGGAGGAACAACGGGCACTGCTCTGTCCTGAACTCCTTCAAGTATCTGAAACAGTGAGGAAAAAACAAAAATCTCGTGTCGTGAGCCGAGTTTTGAAATGGCTAAACGCAGAAGAGTGAACCCAAAGCAACTAAAAGAGCACGGTTCGGTGTCGTGCTCAGCTGGTTCGACTGCAGCCTTGTACACAAGTAGATTTTTGGGTCATTAACGTTAGCTTGCTATTCTGGGTGCACACTACGCACAAAATCCGTCGTAACACTTGCTAAAACATCTGAGCGTACGTTTATAAATGTGCGTAGTAAGAGGGAACTCAAAATAAGGCCGAGCTATTTACAAGCAGACTGGTTAGCGAGTTCCTGGCTAATCATTTAGCGGACCAAAATGACGATACAATGTTAAAAAGACGGTTCAAAACCGTTCTTCAACTCCATGAAAATTTTTTTAAACAATTCCGATAACGAATGGTTTGGTAAACGGGTGATTTAAGATGTCCGTATTTCCTGCCTTGGCGCTGATGTTAGCAGTCGATGTTTGCCATGTAACGTAAGGTAGTCACAAAGCCAGGAAAAGCACCATGTTTTCAACGCACACACAAGAGTTGAAAAACGCTACGAATGCAAATGCACAAAAGTGCACATCCAAGTAGTGTTTTGGGCAACAAGAAGTTTTGTTGATTCTTGGCAGCAGCGTTACTCACGTATAGTGGGTAGGTTTCTCGGTTTGAGGAGACGCATTGGCCGCCGTTTTCGAAACCGACGGCATTTTCAGTCAAAACAATGAATTGCGCCTGCGCTCGAATCTGTTGCTTGCGTGCAGGCACGTCCGCCCGCACGAGAACGCTCTGCAAACACCAAAGATTGTACACGCGCTTACAGGGGGGGCGCTGGAACAACGAGACACTGGCAGACAGTGGCATATTTTCCAGACTGTTTACGTCCTCTGTCGTTTCAAAGAGAATCGCCTTTTGTCTGAAAGTCTAAATTCAAGTTGTTGGGGTTTTTTTTTATTTGTGAAACATTTTAGAATGTTTCCCCAGAAAAAAAAACATACTAGAAAGGTAATGAGGAATTTCTGCCGTTAGATTCAAAGAAAAGTTCAAAGAAAAAAATATTAAGAGACTAAAATAATTTTGTACCTAAAGCTCAAGTGTCATCTCACGTTTCAGAAATTATATAAACAATATTTGGTTTGATAAATGGTGTAATTTCTGATGCAATTTGTAAGCTGATCAAAATGCAAGTCTCAACAATGGAACAACAAGTGGTAAAGTCAAGGCAAGACTTATTTTTTGTCAGATTTTGTTTTATAAAACTTGCAATTTCAGAGCCTTTAAGACTTTCCTGAACAAGTGAGGCACTAACTTGCCCAAAAACAACTGTCACGTGTTTGAAATAAATCACTTGTCACTTGCCTTTCCACCTATACTCCCTGACAGTCACAATATCACACTTTGTCAGTGTATGCAGAGTTTGTACACATGTAACAAATACACACACTGTTCTGCTCTTCTAACTTGAATCTTTTTTATCCTCTAATTGGTTCTCTTGTTTTAGCCAAATTTAAAATGCCTAACGCTGGACAGAATTTGTGTTTTAGCCAAATGGCCGCTATTTGTGACATATTTTTGCAATGTGTCCATGTAACAGTTTTACTTTATAAATAGAAGCTTTATCAAATTAATCTAAAACACATTTGTATAGACGACAGAAATAGAATAAAGTGTGGAGCCACCTTCGCATGCTGCAGTAGACTGAGACATATATGGCAGAATCCTTGACTGCGGCACATTAACATCTGAACACTATACTTGTAAAAATTCACAGCTTTAATTCAGGCAAAGGTCCGTGTTGTGGGGGGAATATGGAAACCACACAGCGCTTTAGGTCATGATTTGAAATGACAGACAGTTTCTCACATCTTGTTTTGAGATTAGAAATTCAGCTTAGCTCGCCACAGAGAACCCACATTTACCTTTATCAGGCCATAAGACCCACGTTCTACCCTTGAGAAATATGAGCTAAACTTCGGAGATCTTTGAGGATCTTCTATATCATTTCATATTATCATCAAATTTACAATGCTACTCACTTAACATATTATTATATATTAACAATAAGCTATTTGAAGCATTTGTCACATGATGGCATCTAAACCTCCAATCCCTTTTCTTTGTCTCTGTATCCAGGAGGCTAATCTGTTCTCTTCAGCTCCCCTTTTGTCACTGCAAGGGATTTTAATGTACAAATGCAATTAAATGTCTAATCCATTATTCAGCCGTTGAAGTCCATTGAGTGCACAGTCTTATAAGTATACATAAGCCTTGGCTTATCCAGTTGTAATTACTTCAAAATGCCCCACCTACACTCAGTTTACACTTAGACAATGTCCAGCATCTTCCTTAGATAAGAAAACATTTAAGGATCTCCCCTTCATGTAAAACCACGCTTCACTGGTTTTATTTACTTTATAACTTAGGCTCCTCATGGCAGAGAATGGCACGGTCCTAAATTTAATTGACCAGAGTCCTCAAACTTTTCACATGCAATATCTCCTATAAGTTCAAATATAGTGAAGAATTATTGTGACAAAGAGTTGCTGAAGCAGCTTTGTCATGACTATTCTATTGTGAAATATGTGTTTCAAGTTTTATCGATTCTCATTAAGATTCAGAGGAAAAACACCGACATTATGGCGTCTATGTTTATTACAAAGCTAAACAAAATTATTACACCTGTTGGGAGAGGTTTTTCTTTGATCCGATTTTTGCATCTAATAAACATTTTATATGTGGATTTATATGTTTATGACAGGTAAAGTCTGAAAAAGCTACCTACAAAACTACTTTATCTTGAAAGTTTTTGTCATTGGAATTTAGTGACTAAGAAGCTCCTGGTCTTTCTTCACAATACATTCATAATTATTTGCCTGGATGCGTATTTTAATCTCCCCTTTAGGGTGGGACCTAACAAACTAGAAAATGTTGTATTTTGCTCTTATGTCCAGATGCATTTTTCCTTTTAAACTCATTGTTTGATACAAGATCGTCCAGAGGAAGTAGTGAATATGGTGAGGGGAAAAGTCACACCCTTTTCCTTCTGTGACGTCAGTCATCACAAACCTTTAACCCTGGTCAGTAGTCTCAGCTGTTCATACAGTTTACTGTCAAGCTCTTCTCACAGTATGTCAGATGAGGGAGTTTGTGTGTGTGCAGATGTGTGTGTATGACTGATGTAAAATAGTGTTTTGCCTCTCCTCAGAGAGGGTCCTGTTTATAACAATGAACCTGACAACTCACATGTCACTATTACTCAGTGTCGGCCTGTTTTTTGCCCTCCATAGAAACGATAGAGCCACGGACTGTTTACGAAACTGTTTACGAAGCCTTCAAACCCGTCTAAATTCACGTCTAAATTATAACTATACAAGCCATATTTGAAACCGATTTTGTAATGTTAGTAATTACAAAGGTATGAAAGGCAGAGTGCCTTCCTGCATAATTTGAGTGGAAAGAACAAAAATTGGTACAATGGAAACATCAGGCTAAAGAATTTGCTGCAGCATGCACTGCACCGAGTTTTGCGTTTTTGTAGACCTCCAATAAACATTTGCTGAAATAATCCTCAGAGCTGCTTTCCCAGGATGGTTACAGCTGCAATAACAGTTCGTGGTTTGGACATCTATTTTTTCCAGTCACACCATTATCTCTAGCTGCCTCATGCATAAACAGACTTGTTTATGCCCGTGTATGATCTTCAATCTAGGTGTGACAGCGATTCCTGTTCTTTCTTCGTTTTTGGTATGTAACACACCAAGACATCCGTAACATTTTTAATGCATAGAACCTGCACACGAGTGGTCATTTTTTTTCTTTTTGAGAAAATATAGTTAAAAAGGTGAATAAATCTTTGAACCTGTGATATTCATTTGAGGACAGATGTCAGTAAAAGACCATTGAAGTACTCTTGAAAAAAAATGCATTTGTTGTGAGAGAATAACAAAAGGGGCTGTAAAACTAAGACACATTTAATGGCACCTCTTGTATCTAGCCTCTGGTAGGATATATCTGAAAATATGTATGCACATGATAATGTGCATTACATTAACTTTGATTAATGTCTTAATGTGCACTTTTATTCTACAGAGAGCCCTTTATCAATCTCTAATCAATGATGGTTTTTAAGAGATGGGAAACAGAAGCCTGAGATGAAGTTAGGTGCGACTGAACATCTTATACTGCAGCTGCTCTAGATGTTTAAGTATTTGTACTTTTTGAAAGTTAATGAAAAAAACAATAGATTTAGCTCATAAACAGAAAACGATAGATCAACAGGCAACATGTGGTCAGATAAAATAAAAGATACTGTGTATGAAACATCATTGGTCTTATCTGATGTTGGTTGTTGCTGTTTGATATGTTAAAGAATAAAAGTATAATGTGGCTCCATATTGTCAAGCGTGTTGTATGTCTACTATGTCTCAGTCTTGCAAAAAAGGACCTGCTTCTTTGCTCCACCGTCATGTTAACAAGATCTGACAAGAGGGCTAATAATCATATGACCTGCATCCGTCTTTGAACTGAGCACTCGCAGGGATTCTTACGTTTCAACATATTTCAGCTATTTTTGTATTTCAAACCCACTTAACTTGCAACTTAAACATTCTGATCTAATGCATCCTCCAGCCATGACAGTCCTAATGAGTGGACTCACTTCAAACAAATGCCAAAATATTGGTATTTGTGTAAATAGAAAACTGAAACTGAAGACACGTTCAAAAAATCTTGTTTTGTATTCATCAAGCTGATCAACAACTTCCATGATACAGTCATTAAATCTGAAAATGAAACATGTTTGTGAACATTTGCTTGCATAATCCATTGAATGATTAACTTTATATTAACTTACATTTTCTGTCAGCGGATGAAATATCAAACAAAAGAGCTGAGCTGAAGTGTGGTGATGCCTGGTTAGTATTACATTGTTAATGGACATGTGTGAGCTTTTTGATGAAGGCCATTTTTACATTGTAGCTCAGACAGGTAGTCTGATTACATTAAGTGTGACAAAGCACTTCCTCCACGTGGCTGCTTTCCCTCCAGTGCAGCGTTTGTATTTCTTCAGGTGATCCCTCACATTGCCGCTCTCACACATTGTTAACTTTGCTGTACAAAAGCTGTCTACTACTTTGAGACTCATTCTTAGATGACTCAGCTTTTCATTTACTGAGGCTTTCTGATATACACAAAGTATGAAAAAAAAAAAAAGACAGTTGAATGTGCAGATAACATGAAAATAGCCTTTATGTACCTTGTATTTGTCGTCTACTCAAAGGATACATCAAGTCCTTTTCATTCCTCTTTGGGGATACATCCTTGGTGGTTTTGGGGGTTTTTTGATCAGAAAGTCAGCGAGTTAACTGAGACACTGTTATAACTATGGCATGAGGCGAGCTGATAAACAGTTGAAGAAAACTGATAACTTTTATGCGAAGAAGCTTGCGGAGATGTTTTAATAGAAATAGTTTTTCTTATTGCAGTCACACCTCTGACACTTTGCTCCCGACAGGGAGGTGTAGATCGAGGCCATGGTGGCAGAAACGGTTTACTACTGACCAGCTGGCTTTCTGTTTAATGAAGAGACGCAGCTTGTCCCTGAAGGTTTCCCCTAGAAAGCTGTAGATAATGGGGTTGAGGCAGCTGTTGGAGAAAGCTGCCAGGTTAACAATGTGGCCTGTGAGGGGGTAGTCATGCCACAGGGTGGTAACAGTCCTCTGCGATGGGTCAGCTGTGCCCTGCAGCAGCTGGATGCTGATGAAGACATTCTCTGGCAGCCAACAGATGAAGAACACCAGAACTACCACCACAATCATGCGCAGGGCTTTCTGCCGCCGTGGCCACAGTCCACGGTGCTTCTGGGCTTTCATGAGGATTCTCACAATCAGAGAGTAACATAGACCAATGATGGAGAAGGGCACCAAAAAGCCAATGGTCACCTCAAGCCACTGGATCTCAAAAACGTTGGCAAAGCAGAAGTGCACCTCACCCCTGTGCTGAGTCTGTACAATAGTGAAGGGCAGAAGGGTGGCCAGGATGGAGGCCATCCAGATGAGGCCACAGCTGAGCTTGGCATGCTGCATAGTCCTCAGTGGGCTGCTGCTCATGGAGCTAGCGAGGGCAATATATCTGTCAAAGCTCATCCATGTGAGAAAGAAGATGCTGCTGTACATGTTGACCTGCAGGAAAAGAGACATGAAGGTGCAGAGGACGGCGTAGTCATAATACTTTTCATTCAGATTGAAAACCTCAATGAGGGAATCTGCCACCAGTATGAGGTCTGCCACAGCCAGATTAACGAAGTAGAGATCAGGGATGGTCATCTTCTCTCTGTGGTTCAGGTTCACCACCAGGATTAAGATGTTACCAATAAATCCAATAGGAAAAAGGAGGATAGTGTACAAGCAGGACAAAAAGAGACCAATAATGTAAGACTGGTATTTGTCAGAGTTTTCACTCAAATCTGTAGTGTTGTACTCATGTGAAGTGTTCAGTTGCTCTGTAGTGTTATCATATATCCAGACCAAAGCAGATGTCTGCCCTTCCATACTGATTGTTGTTGACCAGTCTCAAATCATAGGCCACACGTAAATTAAATGTAGCTGCTACATCGTTAAACCATGTTGGTTCCCAGTTTTTTCTTTGTAAGATGAAATTCATCTATGCTGTACGGACATGCTGACAGATGCCAGTGGAGTGAAGTGAAACATTTATGGGATGTTTGACCCCATGATGACATCAACTTTCATCTGGTAGTAACTTTTTGATGCAAAACAGAAGCACTTCCATGTCTTAAAATCGCCTTTGGGCTTTTCCTTCCATGAGTCACATTATTCTGACGGTCTAATCTGTGGGTCTGAGATTAGAGGGTAGCTTTCTCTCTCCTCTTTTGAGTCATTTGATTGGAGTGCTGCTTTGTCTCTCCAAGTGCACATGAATCTTTTATTCAGCGAGCTTTGACCAGAGATGCTATTGCTGTGACACCTGAGCTGTGGAAGTGAGAGGAGAAGAAAAAAAGAAAAAACATGTGAAAGTTAATTAAAGGGGGAAAAACTCGCGAAAAAAACAGCAGTCACAATTCTATTTATGATTCAGAGGAGGCAGGATGTGTTTTATTAATTTCCAAATCAGTACTCATGAAAGTAAAAGATGAACATTTTTTAAGACCAGTTTTTACAGGGTATATAACTGATGTCAGACGACTATGTAAGCATGTTAACATTCATGCTTCAAACTTAAACAGATGCATTGAAATCCTCCTTGAAAATCACACAACTGAAGCTCCCTCTAACCGGTTTGTCCAGACTTGATGAATATTAATGCGATAAAAAGAATTATTTGCCAGTACCATTTAAAAACCCTCTGTTTTGATATATATATTTTTCAAATCACTGCAATCAACAAATATCACTCTCACTTCAAATATATGTGATAGAAAATCTATGTTCTTTATTAAAAACAGACACAATCATGTTCAGACCCCAAACTCTCACTGAAATACTACCCTCTGTTTGGTGAAAATAACAATTGCACTCTTCTGGTTTTATTTCCACCAGAGCAAACTATTTACAAAATCAATACACTCTCAAAAAAGTACTTCTAAAAACAGTAATTCAAAACATTAACATTCAATAAATGAATGCATTGGCTAAACATTTTAACAGAACTTTTCATTTCTTGCTTTAAACATCTCAACTTTCATTGTAAAAACAAAATGCATATTCTATCATAAATAGCATATTTTCTTTTTTGATTCAATCCTTTGAAAAATGATAAGAACAAGAAACTAAAGCATTCATTAAAGTAGCAGTCCATGGTCCAAATTTTGGTTAACCACTACTTTTATTGAAATATTTATTTGAAGGAGATCTTTGTCTTTCAAAGTGTTTTGAATTTGTAATTCTTAAACTCAAACAAGTATTTTTGTGCTGTATTGTTTTCATATGCTCTGTCCTACTAAAATCAATAAAAACCTCGATAACAGAAGTGCTATCTGGGAAACAATCAAGCGCTCTGGACTTGTGACAGAGAAAATAAGAGCTAACTGATGACGTAAGATACAACTAATGCAAGTGAATTTGTAAAACACGAGGACACTCTCCCATCTATTTCTAATCCACAAATTGTAATACAGATGTGAACACTTACTTTGAATTTGGGATTTATTGCTCCTCCATGCTTGTCCAGTGCAGATTCAGAGCCAGAGATTTGTAAATCCCATGTCTAGGCTTCTCTTCTGCACCACCTGCTGTTTGGCCCAACCCTGTCTGGGGATGAGAGGAGGGCGGGGGATGCACGGAGGCAAGATATGATCTGACACCCATGCTTTGTCACCATGCTTCATCGGTTTCTCTGCTACATTTTTTCATTTTCTTTCTTGATCTTATTTTTTTACTTGTGATTCGAGGGGTTGGCCAAACATCCACACAGTTTTTAGGAACTCAATCCCTGGAGTGTTGATTATTCATGCCGAGAAAAGTCTGGACAGTAAATAAGTGAGTTGTGAAGTACCGAGGTTGGGTTGTTATGGAAACCACTTATATTCTTCACAGTATTTGTTCACCTGGGTTGTTCAGCTTTTGGTTTGAAGGGCCATTGAAACACATTGCTCATGACCTTGCTTTTTTTATTACAGTAATATGTTACTGCAATAGATAGATACACAACAGCCAAGTATAGCAAAATACATTGATCCTTGCTTATTTAATGTGTATTGCCAAAGCTACGATTAGTTTCAGATCAAGCAAAGAAAAAAGAAGAAAGAAGTGTGAGCCTTCACTCTCAATAAGCGCAACACAAAGCACAGACTCTTTACTCCTGGTCAAGGAGTAACATCATGATATAATAACATAATTCTAACTACATTATCGAATCCAGACTCAAGAGTGGTGTCTTTTTGACAGCATGGAAGAACTGACTGCAGATGAATGCAGTGATTACAAATGTACAATTACCATCTGTCACAATAGAGCTAGACATATAACAGAGCAGTAAATCGTGTTAGTTTATTCTACTGATACACATAATATTTTGTTAGCATAAGCCTAAGCTTACCATAGTTAAGGTCAGGTAGATGTATATTCTCATATAATCAGTATGCAGCTGAAGAACCTATAATCAGGAATACAAAGACTTAATAGGATTTATTGAAGGAAAACAGGTGGAAAGGGGTCCATGTTCCACAGCAAAAAGAAGTTTAATTTTGCCTCTAACTGACAGAATCTTACTCTGAGGTCCTTACAGGATGGGAAGTCACTTCTTTTGCAAAAGGCAGAGGGCAGACACAGTCAAGGCCAGGTCCTGAACATTGCCTGAAGGTATTTTGTTGCAGTTTCTGTGGCAGTGCTGTGCACTAACTCCACTTTCAGTGACCGATATGATCCGAGCAACGACAGAAAGCAGCATGAGTGAGTGTATTTCATTAAGACTGAATAAGGGGCAGATAGGCTTTTTGTTCACTTCTCTTTAGAAAATAGTAGCCATTTTGTGTAAATGTAGCACACACTTTTGTGTCTTGAAGTAGCTGATTTTGGTAGTCGGGATATGCTACAGCAGAGATAGTCTTACTCATAGGGTCAGTACAATGGCTAGATGCTCAACTGGCACAAAGAAGTTTGTTCTTTTGATAATGGAGATGACAGCAGAGAGTTTCTGCAGATAATAAGATGATTTCCGATGTTTTTGTTGCTGTGAAGAATGAGACGAGCAAAAAAGCCTGAAAGGTCACACAGTCAGCCAGATTTGCACAATTTCCCCCTAGTTACCTAAAAGCTGAGTTATTCAGTCAACATGACCTCCCACAGATAAGGATGAAGTGGGAATATAGCAGTTATTCTTGTGGAAAGGTTTCACATAATGTCAAAGAAAAGGCAGGGGAGATAAGGAAGGATAAGTGATTGTGAGAGCAAGTTATAAAAAAGGTGTACATATTCATCCATCCATTTTCTATAGTCCAACCCAGCTGTCATTGGGCGAGAAGCAGATTACACCCTGGACAGGTCACCAGTCCATCACAGGGCCACACAGGGACAAACAAGACCAACAACCATCCACGCTCACACTACTACTATGGTCAATTTAAAGTCACCCATAAACCTGACATGCATGTTTTTGGGCAGTGGGAGGAAGCTGGAATACTCAGAGAGAACCCACGCATACACGGGGAAAACATGCAAACTCCACACAGAAAGACTGCAGCCGGGATTCGAACCAGGAACCCTCCTGCTGTGTATATGTATACATATCTATATGTGAACATAGAAATTAACCCAAACAGGTTAGACTTGATACATTCTGATGAACACAGATCTATCATCTATCCATTAGATCACAAGTTTAGGTCAATTAAATCATTTTTCACACCAGTGAGGCTCAGAAGAGAGACACAAAATGCTGAAAAGGGCAGCTGTGACACAAACAACACATCCGTTCTGATGGTTAAAAGTTAGCAACGTGCGAGACTCATCACTCAGTTGCGCTAACAGTGATCAAAATTGTGTGATGTAGGATATACTGAAAAGAACCTTTTAAAATGTAAATAAATGTGTTGAAACATTGGTGCTGATTCTTCTTCTTGTCTTTAAAGCATTCCCCGTTTATGTCCACAGGGTGGCACACTTGTATAAAAAGTGGACAGTGTTCAGCAAGATGAAGGAACTGTGAGGTGTGATTTCACAAGCACAGACCTGACTGAATCAGATGAGATGGTTACGAGAGATAAACATTCAGCCAAGCGCATCAACAGGTGGGATGTTAAAGTGTGTTTTATAAAACATGCACCGGGGAAAATGATCATAGTGAAGAGCAAGGCCATTCAGTTTTCACATTTATTACGGTCCCATTTTTTTCTTTTACTGTAACCACGAAATCGAGGCATGACTGTGGAAACATATCACTGCGATCACATTGTTCTTTTGTTCTTGAAAAGTCAAAGACCGAAGAAAGAACAACAATACTACTTCCTTTTATAATACCATCTGATGAACAAGATGTACCTAGTAGTGTTATTAATAGGAAGCTGTGCAGTTCAGCTGCTTGTGGTCGTGGGAGAGAAGGTGGGAGGTCTAAAAGAGGGAGGGTACAACACCATCGTCTGCCTCGCCTTACCAGTCTGACGTGCTGCTTGCTCTGCCCTGCAGCAGCCACAACCACACACTCTGAGTGGAACATCCTGCCCATTCCAGCTCCACTGCCCTGCTTCCTGGGTAATATTTTTGACATTTAGCTGATGCTGGTATTTTATTGTTCACCCATTTTTCTTTTCAACTTCCTGGTCTCATTTCTGAAGAGGAAAAGCAGTGACCAGGACTGGAAAGAGAGGAAGGGTGGGTTGTTTTTCAAGCATCTGCCCCCCCTATCCACTTGTTTCCCCAGAGCTGAAGTGATGTGGTGGGTCAGAGATGAAGGCTCCTCCCTGAAGCATGTGTTCTGCTCTGTATGATTCATTATTTTGCTTTGTTCACCCGCAGCGTGCATTTCATGCAGAATAATCATCAGTTCAGACTGTTTTGTACATGTTTTTATCTCTGATTGCTGATCTTTTTAGAGTCACATTATGTTAAGTTATGATGCCTATCTTTCACATATTGAATAAGTTTCTTTGACTTTGTATCAAATAGTAACAGTAACCTGCCCAGTCTTGTTCTTGTCTAACAGTCACACCGTGCAGCCCAAATTTGAGCCGCATTAAGAAAAACAACAGTGGTCTGAGGTTGCGTGTGAAATGTGCTTGACAGCCAAACAAAACACATAAAGCTGCCAGCCAAATACTCCGTCTTCTTAGGTGGTCTGATGCCGTTAACTGCTGAAGTTGACCCTCATAGTTTTGGTCTGGCTGAACCTCTTAAGGAGAAAAACAACATTAGGATTAATGCAACAGTAGAAAAACTGTGCTATGTCAGCATTACTCCATTTCAAGACCAGAGCTCGAATTGGTACAATTTACAAGATGAGGATTGGGATTTCACACACAGATTAACGACTTGTGTTTTGTTGAATCCAGAAATAAAATGAACAAAATAACAAAAAATGTTACAGCCTTAGAGCGCAGGGAACTGAGTGTTACCATTTTGGTGCACACACTCTTGAGGGCCTTTTCTTGATATGCAGAGGATTGGTATTTTCCCAATTTCTTTTTTATCCAGGCAAAATCTTCTGATGGCCAATAACTATAAATGCAGGGATAAAAACGTCTGACACTGGCACAGTAAATTTACTCTTTTGTCTGTAGTAAAGAGTATGATTAATATGTCTGTATTAGGAAACCATCCAGTACAATACACTTTCTATTCCTCAAGAAAAATAACTCATTAATACAGACAACTGATATTTGTTTGGTTTATGTTCTTTGTGTTGAAAGTCTTCTGAAATTCCATTTTCTCATAGAAGGAATTCACTTTATTCAATTTAATTCACCTTTAACTTTCCACATATGGAAGGCACAATTCAAGTCCAATTCAATTCCCAGTGCTCTTTTCACAGCTCTTACGTTTGCCTCGTTTTGGCCCCTGAGATTAATAATGAACAGTATGTGCAGTGTAATGTTACTTTACTGGGTCTGACTGCGATACGAACAGTGTATCATGACAACAGTAAATATTTTGAATTTTCTCAGTGTAATTCTCATCATCTTAACCGCTGCAACTCTTTTGTCTGCTTTTGCTTGCATTCCCACTGCTCTCAGTGTGCAGCATCAGATGTAGCCAACACAACATTTTTTTTTAACACTGAGAATGGCAGCAGTCTCGAACTGTCATACCCACACAAGGAAAAAAAAAAAACAATTCCCTGAATGTCTGGAATGCTGCTATTTTCCCCAGTTTTGGTGTGTTGTGATAATGGGTCCTTCCACAAGCTGTGGCATCCATCCTCACATCCACGGTTGCTGCACCTCAGGGGAAGAAACAATCTGTACAATTTGCACATTTCCCTGACTGATAAAGGTTTGAATCAATACAAGTCTGACTTTGTGTAATCAAACATATAGTCATGCAGTCAAACATACGTAATGTTTTTCAAATAAGAAAAAAAGTACAAACATTCAGTCATTTCAGAGACTGTATCTGTGTAAATGACACATTTAACAAAAAACAAGTTAACCACGTTGTTCTCATGCAACGGACTGTATGTTCCATCACAACTCGTATTATCAGGCTTCTTTGGGAAGAACAAATGGTCATATTCATGTTTGTTTCTTGTTTAATCAAACTCAGCCGACAGTGGATTATTTACAGAATACATTTACCAAAAAATAATACAGTATTTTTGATCGAGCATGGTATCCTCCTGTAAATCTTTACATCCAACATATACATTAACTTCTTTACATTATACACCTGTATACAGTCAGATATGAGCATCTCATGTGAAAGTGGATTTATCTGAACAGCTGGGCTGGTTTTGCCAACATGCATCTGCTTATATTCAGCACAAAAGAACTTTGAGAGCGTTTCAACATGTCTGTTGCAGCCACTGAGCGAACTAAGTGATAATGATTTCTGCGCACTGATGCGAGATTTCGGCCCCTCTGAAATAATAAACCACCCGCTGATTCGAGCGGTCGTCTCAGTTGGGTGTGATTTTGAGGTTTGATCGCGCTTTCTTTTCCAGTTGTGAACATCATGCAGTTAAGTTCATGTGGTGATTGCCAATTATTACCTCTGGCAAGAATTCTGTAAGTCTAGTCTCTGAGCAAATTGGTTGCAGAACAGCTTAACCCTTCACTGTCCTCCTCAACTGTTTTGAACAGCACACGTTTCAGTGACCAAACGGTTGCTTATCAAAAAGTAGCGGAAGCAAACCTATATAACATATCTTTACCACGCCGTTTAGCTATGTGATGACAGATAATGCCGTAACATTTTATGATAAGGTATCATAGCAAGAATTTGTGAGAGAAAAAAAAAAGTGATTTCAGACTAACACGCCCTGATGAACTGAATAAAAAAAAAGGAATGAAAACATTTGTCCTTTGCTTTTTCTCTGGGGGGGACAGGGTTAAAGCAATGTTATGGGAATGGCTGAAGAAAACTGTTCATATTTTGCAGTTAAAAATCACTCCACGTGTAATTGTTATCAAATTTATATGGAATGCACACGGGTCAGCTTCAAGCAATCTTTTATTTGCTATACTTTGTATAGTTTAGTGCAGGTGAGGGTCCACAGTGAAGAGGATATTATGAACAGATCAATGGAAACATCTTCAAGTGTTACACAGTGAGATAACATGTTGTATTCAGTTCATTCTAATTAAGGTAAAAAAAAGTTTAAGTTTGACTGAATAATAACTGAAGCTTTGGTTATGAAAATGATGCCACAGATGCCATATTCAACAGCATTTAGCATCAAAGGCTACAAATGAAAACCACCTAAATAAATGTCCTACATCCAACTGTTACAAGAAAAGGTTCAGACCACTTATTATCTGCCCGTACACAACAGGTTGCCCTCTATTTCTAAATGAAAAGTAAGCACTAGGACTTCGAGCTGAGCTCAAATAATGATTAACTGTGCCACAATCTGCACAAGATTTTCATAGGTCAGCCCATACTGTAACTAAACACAGTCTCAGTCGAGAATATCTCCCACTGACTGACTGTAGATGCCATGGTGAAGTTAAATGTCAGCGACTGATTTATATCTAACCTGCAGAGACAACATGGGACGCAAAATGTTTTTTTGTTTTCTTTAGATGAAACGCGCACATGAAAGTATGCATTGTTTGCAAATCTGGAAATCATTTCCAATTTACAGTGAAAGCACACTCTTGGAAGCTTTCCAAAGAGTTTTTACCATCATCAATATGGATTTAAGCATACATTAAAGCCGTCTTCAAACTTAAATGACACTCTTTGAGTGAATGCCCCACCTGACAGATGTATCCGTTAGCAGGGTTCAAAATAAACTGGCCCTCTTGCTCAGAAAGCAGGTCATAAGAAATAATCAATACAGTGATGCAAAAGACATTGTGCAATAATACCTTTTTATTTAGCATTTTATAAGTGGGTTTCATTTCATCACTATAAGAGAGATCATGCTTATTCTTTACTAAGTGGCAGACGAGAAAGCAAAGCAGCTTTAATGCATCGGAGCAGCATGACGGTTCACACTTGTTACACACATTGCTCACAGGTGACAGGAATGTGAGCTTTTCATATTTTAATAGGGTTTTTGATAATGCAACTGTTGTATGCACGGAGAGTCTGAATATCTTCCCTGAACTAAACCTTCCGACCACTCATGAGGGAATGCAGGTGCCACCTCCTCAAGGCCCCAAACGTGACCCCGCGTGAGGCTTTGCATGCATAATTCCCACAGAAGTGAAACAAGTCTCAGGAAAATTCCACACTGGGCCGCCTGCTCAGGTTAATGAGTTGATCTAAAATGGTATTTCAGCAGAGATAATAAGAGGTATACTGGTCATATCTGAACCCGGATGCAAGCTTTTTAAGAGCATTTCTTTCAGTCTTTCTTTGTGTGGTTTCAGAGTGGTGAGGATGCATATAAATTTACTGGAGAAAATCTGCTGAGAAGCCTGACACATGTGGGAATAATCTCTTTATGCCTGTGAGTGGATTAGAACCACACTGCGAAAAAAAAAAAAAATGAAATGAGAACATATTTTCATAACAGTGCTTACTTATAGCTTCAGGGAAGTTCTGGTATTGATAAAAAAAAAAAAGAAATAGCAACGGTTTCTCTGTAAGACCATTTATATTTCACTGCAGATGAATATTTCATCTGCTGATCAGGAATCACAACACATTGAGGTGAAAAGAAAACCGAGCTGAACTGAACAAAATGAGAAGAACCACCTTCTCATTCAAGTAACCGAAGCCTCTAGTTTGGAGGCATTAAACAAAGTTGGTTTGGAGGTTCATCATCATCCATCAATGCAGGGGCGCAGAGTGCTCTGTTAGTAACAAAATGGCTTGGCTTCACTTGATAATTAAAGCTTATCACGTAATGCTTCGTCTTGTGCGTTAGGTGAAAAGGAACATGCTGTAACCCTCTACAGATCTAAAATCAAATCACATCACAGCATATTTAGACTTTACAGTGGGCAGTCCTGCATTAGTCAAATCGCAAACTAAATTCATAAAACAACCCCGCAACCACTACAATGATGAAGTGCTCGGAGATGGCTTTTTAACAGGTTGTTTTGTTGTATGAAACTCAGATAATGCCACACTGTTAGTTACTGGATGATTGTACCAACTTCGCCACCCTTGAACCAGAAGCCCGAGTGTCTTAGTGGAGAGCTTAACTCGCTGACGAAAAGAAGCAGCACTTAGTGGTTTTCGCTTGGTTTATTCTATCACTGCAGAGCTGGGCAGATCAGATCCAGCCCTGGAAAGTGACAGGAAATTCCACAGTCAGCTATGTTGCACTCAACACAGTCCAGAGTCTTGAGGAAGCCCAGTCAGATACTGGCTCTGTACACAAGTGGTGGGGATAAGTGCTGGCTGGGCCAAGAGAAGGAAGGAAGGGGGGGTTGGGGGGTTGGAGGGGCACTTGTGATCTCACGTCACCACTTGCTGCACTCTTGAGCGTTCATGAGGGCAGGACTGGTCTCTGCAATGCAGCCTCCTGAGCACCCGCTGAAGCTTGTTGGAGAAGTTCTTGTTCATCTGCCTGTACATGAGAGCCATTGCAAAGCTGCTGGAGAAAGCCAGCAGTTTAGAAAAACATCTCATGAAATAATGGGTAGGAAAGTAATACTCATTGCTAATGTACCCCGGTGCACCAGCTACTGTGTGCACCAAAAGGGTCAAGTAATATGGGGTCCATAGGACAAACTGCACACAGACTGAGGCGAGCAGCAGCCTGTGTATAGATGGGTCCAATCGAGCGGAGTCCTGATCCAGAGGTGTAGACTCCTTCCTGATGCGCAAGATGAGCACAAAAGCATAAAGAACAGCCACAGCTGGAACCACGTAGCCGATGAACATCATAATGGCATCTGCTGCCTCCTTGTTCTGCATTTTGGAGCACTCAACCATCTTGGTAGAGATGTGGTTGCACACATAGAACAGCAGCGAAGAGAAGCTGGTCAGTACGGCGCCACCCCAGATGAACCCACACACATGTTTGGTGTTATACACGCTGGACATGTACGTACGAGGCAGTGCCCGTTCTATATAGTAGTCAAGACTGAGCAGCGTGGTGGAATACATGATGACCAGAGATGAGATGTTGAAGAGGATGAGTAAGGTGATGTAGACCTCGTTGTCGTACTCCCACGCATGCCAGCGGGTGAAGGAAGAACTCAGGAGCTCTACAGGGGCCACCAGGTTAAGCACAAGACCTGCAATGGCCATGTTGACAAAATAGACGTCCGGCATGGTCATGGACACTTTGTTGGAGAGGTTCACCACGACCAGCAGCACGTTGTAGCACAGCCCCAACGGGAAGCACACCAGGAGGTAGATGAGGGAGAAGACTGACAGGATGAGGCCAAAGTCCTGGCAGAGCCGGAAGTCCACGCTGGTGTCCGTCTCATTGTAGACCATGCAGATCCACATCGCTGGGCTCGGACGCTGGGAAAGCACTCTCAACAGACCGACTGCAGACAGAGAGTTAGGAGAAAGGAGTCAGTGCAATATAGCAATGAGAATAACAGCAAAATGGCAATTAAAAAAAAAAAAAAAAAAAACACCAAAGAAAACATCAAACGTGAAAGTGAGACATTTTACGTTTTTTCGTAAAAATATTAGCGATGATGACAGCAACCCATCTAAAAAAAAGTCGGGACAGGTCCATGTTTACCACTGCGAGGCATCCCCTCCTCTTTTAACAACAGTCCATAAGTGTCTGGGAACTGAGGAGACCAGCTGCTGGACCTCTGAGAGAGGAATGTTGTCCTATTCTTGACTGATAAGAGGATTCTAGCTGCTCCACAGTCCTGGGTCTTGTCCTGGGTGTACCAAATCTTTTCAATTGGTGAGCGGTCTGGACAGCACCCAGACTCTTCTACTATTAAGCCATGCTGTTGTAATAGATGCAGGATGAGGTTAAGCCTTCCCTAAGAAAAGACATCTCAATGGGAGCAAATGTTGTTTCCCAAAATAATCAAAAAATTCAATTTGTCTGACCACACAACAGTTTTCCAGGTTGTGTCACTCCATTTTAAAAGGAGCTCTGGGCCGGAGACAGATGAAAAAAAACACAAAAAAAACTTGTTAATGACTGTTGAAAAACTCATCCTCCAGCTGTTTGCTTTCAGTACCACTTACTTCTGCAGCCTTTTGTTGCCCTTTGTCCCAACATTTTTGATGTTGCTACCATCAAATTCAAGACAATTGGCAAGTTTTCATTCAATAGCAGATAGCCTACTATTTTTTTTTAATTTAATGAGCAGAATTATTGTTTTCTGAGCTGGCTAGAGGAGCAGGAAAGGCTTTGACAAAAAAAACAACAACAACACGTTAGCCACGGCTTGGCTATTATGTCCTGGGTAACACTGTTAATTTCACTTCACTGCATCTGACTGGCTGAATACAAACGCCTGACAATAAGTTTCATTTGCTTGTTCAGCCTCCAAACCCCACCACTTCTCCTCACTGACCGAGGCAAATCAAGCCCTTGTCTTGTGGAAGAACACAAAACCGCGTTTGTCTGACACCCTGGCAGGCTTTCTGTGTCGAGTTTTACTTCTGCATCTCTTTCTCTGGCGTCACAGTTCCACGCAGGGGCACTGCTGCCTGTGCTGAGCCGGCCCTGCACTCTTAATACCGTCGAGCAGCAAGATAAAGTGCTGCGCTTCACAGATTGATCGGGTGCTGCTGCTTTGAGTCATCTTCTGCTAAAGTTGCTGTCAAGTTCACTCGCTGGGCGCGAGGTGATAGGTAGATTTCTGAGGAGTGAAATGTGAGGCAGGCTCTGTTATGGGGTCAGTGAGCGAGTTGTAGGTTGGAGTTCAGTGAAAGGTTGCGGGGAAAAAAGAAAAAGAGACAAGACCTGCTACCCTTTCACAGCACATGTCAGCAGTATTTGGAATTAAGCCTGATGAGGCTGCAAATAATCACAATGCTTTTATAGTGCTTCCTTGTATAAATAACACAGGCAGCTTTCAATGAATTTTTCAGTGATGTTTGTTTAAGGAAAAGGAGAAAGTACATATTTTGCTGGAGAGCAGCGATAAGTCACCCAAGCGCTTTGTATTTTATTTCATTAGTCAGAATTTGGCTGAAATGCTTCCACATGTCCAACTTCACGCCAAGGCTGCTTTTAAAAAGAATGATGATAAAATAAATCTCATAATGAAAATATGCGCACTGATCTGGGCAGAACGTTCTGGAAGCCTCTTCCTGGAACAAGGAGTAGGATGGGAGTTGTGTTTTCAGGAGGATAAGTAACGATGCCAGTAAAAAGGAAACATTCTTCCGTTCACTTATGCAACACCACTACAGAGGGGCTGTTTTGGCCCTAAGCCTCAGACACACATAAACACAACGGCTCAGTCCCTCCTCTACAGTACGCTACTCCAGTTGCTTGGAAAGAGACTACAGAGGAGGCTGGAGCTGTGAGCTAAATCAGAAGTGGATCGGAAACAGGAGGAGGAAAGTGTGGAGGTACTCTTTAAAACAAAAAAAAGGTTTTTGTCACCACCACAGGAGCACTGGGTAGCCTCCTTGGAAACACAGCTCTGTGCAGCGGCAGCTCGGTGACTCATTGAGTAAACAGACATTTAGCGATGATCATCTTATGTTGATTGATCTGCTCTTTC